>NC_048230.1:79814673-79870052 GCF_002007445.2 Ailuropoda melanoleuca | reverse complement strand
GCGGTTAAGCGTCTGCCTTTGGCTCAGGGCGTGATCCCAGCATTGTGGGATCGAGCCCCACATCAGGCTCTGCTATGAGCCTGTTTCTTCCTCTCCCACTCTCTCTGCTTGTGTTCCCTCTCTCTCTGGCTGTCTCTATCTCTGTCAAATAAATAAATAAATAANAAAAAAAATTTTTAAAAAAAGAAACCAGGGTTGTAATGTATGGTGACTAACATAATAAAAAAACATAAAAAATAAAAATAAAAAANTTTAAAAAAAAGAAACCAGGGTTGTAATGTATGGTGACTAACATAATAAAAAAACATAAAAAATAAAAATAAAAAAATAAAATGCATAAAATGCATAAAGTAATATACCTAGGGTTATAAAGGAAACCATGTATGTTGACATAAAGTTATCAAAACATCGAATAAGATAAATTTGTGTTATGGTGATATGAGTTACTTGATTTGGAAATATCTAATGGCAGACCTAAATAACTGCCATATATTTGGAGCAGTGTAGAGTGCAAATGATGTTTCAAGGTGTCTGCAGCAATTACAATGTGATATAAAAGGCTTATGTTTCTTGATTACAGGTCCTTAGAATATCCCTGGGTTTTGTTACCTGTTAAAGGCTAATGAAAATAGGTAATTTATTTCTTTTCCAAATTCATGGAACCCATAGATCCTATCTAAAAGATCCCAAGGACTTGAAGTGAAGACCCCCAGTTAAGAACCCCCTGCTTTAGAGAGGGGAGTGGTTATTAACATGGACTCCATGGTGGCCACTTCTCTCTCTGTCTCTCTCTCTCCACTATTCCCCCATGTAATCATCTTGCTTAGGAAATCTAAGCTCAGCAGGATCAACTTGGACATGTGCAGATCCACTGAAGTGGAAGCTAGAGAATTCTCATCATTCCAGAGACGTTATCACCAAGTTTTGAGCTGTTACCTTTTCTGTTTTCTGTATCAGATTAATGTGTGTATAATTCAAACACCTCGGAATTAAAATAACTCTTCTCATGTTGTATAGTGCTTCAGAGTATCTAAAGGTCTTACACATACATCCTCTAATTTAACTCTCTGAAATTTGTGTGATTGCACATGTCATTACTAGGGGTGTGAGATAAGGAATCCCAGATACAGACTCGTTTAGTCAATCAAGTTTGAAAAGCAAGTACTCATCAGTGGAGCTAGAACTTAGGGCATTCTGCAAATAAAAATTCAAAGTATCTTTTGTATTCAACTAGAAAACCAATATATCCAAATTTAATTATTTATGTGGTTGTTAGCATAAAGAATAGTTACTTCCCAAAATGATAGCAAACACAGATTCTGCTCTTGCTGATGAAAGGAGCGTTAACGTGAGACTACTACCTACAGTTTAGTCCTGAAAAGCTCAATCCTTCCATTGTCTCCAGGGAAATGTTTCATAGATAGAGGCCAGACATTCAAACAGGATATATTCCTGTAGGAAAAGGTGAGATTGGTTTTCGAAAATCGAGCTTCATGATTCCCTGAAAAGAAAAACAAAATAGTGCTCAATCCATATTAGAGGAAATCCAAAGAGAGTGAATAGTTCTGTAGACTCCCTAGAAGTTTCCCTAGAGAGAATTCGGCGCACTTGACAAGTGCATAAATAATTACTGAAAAAATGCAGTCCCATAAGTTACAGTTATCTTGCTTTGAATGAAAGAAAATCTGTTTTTCAGTGGACGAGGTTTTCTTCTCCCCTGAAGTTATGTATTCAGATTTTTAGTGTTTCTATTTGTTGTTCGCTCCCAGGAGCAGAACACACCTTATTCCAACAGTGAAGAAAGCGGAAAGGCTGCTGAGCTCCGGCTATAAATATTTTATGATATAGAGAGACAGAGATCACAGAGGGGCAGATGAGTAGCAGAAAACAAATGTGATGTTGTTTGCAAGTCCTCAGAGGAGGTTCATATTAAACTGTCTCTGCCAGCTTCTTTTCTGCATGGCTTTTATACTGTCAAACCCGGTATTGAAACCCTTTTGTGTATCTAAGGGTTTTCCTATTAGATGTGGAGTGCTACATCTAGTTGAAAGTATGGAATTATCCACGTTATAAAGTATACACAAAGAAAAAGCTATTATAAAATGGCACAGTGATGAAGCTATATTTTCAAGGAGGATGATCCATATTAATTTGGTTTGGGAAAGATTCTATCTTATAAAAAAATAGGTTAAGAAATAAATTATAGGTTTTCTCCATACAATCCATTTATTTCTTTCCTCTTACCGCCATGCCTCAGAGTTCTTGGAAGACTTTGACCTGATGGCATTTAGCATCTTTCATGATTTCATAATCCATTGGACTTCATTTGCCCAGAACTCACTATTAATGAGGACAAGGTCATAGCCTGTTCTCTTTAAGAGAGAGAGAAAAAAAAAGTTCTGTTTTTTTAACATAAGAGTACAGACCACATATCAAACCTGCCACTCACATATTTTAATTTCTGGGTACAAGGAGAAGTGGATAAAAGGGTGAATAATGCAACAAACATTCTAAGATTGCAAGGGTGATGGGGCTCATTCTGTCCTGGGTCTAAACCACCTGAAATGATCTGCATAAGTGCCCTTATTCTTGAATGAGAGGAGAAAACAAGTGTGCAGGGACTAGAAGTATTTCTACTAATATAGTTGATGGCAAATCTTTGTTCTGTTTTACATAAAATAGGATCTTAGAGTTTTTTAGTAGTTGACCAGTGAGCCCAATTATACATTTGTTTCTGAGTCAAGTGCCATTTGCAGTGAAGTGTTTTTGTTTGATTTCATGGTCAAGGAGCCCAATATGGAGAGGCCATATTGAATCTATGAAATGAATCTATGTATCTATGAAAATGAAATGTACAAAATGACATAGACTTGTGGGTAAAAAAGTCATGTTTCTTTGGATACGTTTCTATAACAGACATACATATAGAGATGTTTATTTTGCTGGTAGGAAACTGTGGGTAAACTAGAGCTTGGTTTTGTGTTTTTTGTTTTGTTTTACAAATTATGCACAGGTGACAGGTCACTGATTTTTGGTTTTAAGAGCTAAATTCAGTTGTCTGAAATGCTGCTTGGGCTGGTTTTGTACTTAAGAAAAACCAGAACTAACATTCTTTATTATTCACTATTGGCCAGGTACTTTACATAGGACATTTTCACTTTATCTCGAGGATCCCTTGTATTATGGAAAATTGTGTCCATCTCCATTTTTCAGATGAACAAATAAACTTGAGGAATGATGTATTGGCCCAATCTGTGCAGCTAGTCCAAGCTGAAGCCACATCTGTTGGTTCCAAAGTCAACCCCTTCCTCTTGAAGGTTGGAAATATTAAATTTAATTGGCATCAGTACCTCATATAAAGATGTACTTTATCGGCAGGTTCAGAGTAGTGTAGCTGTGATCTGAACATAATCTGAGCATTCAGATTGCTTTTTCTAGGTCAATAATGGTAATATGGCTTTACAATGTAGATATAGGTTTCTTAGTGTCATGTTTAAAGAAACAGTTTGAGAGGAGAGTTTTAGTGATGATATAGGCATGTATTAAATTTATGGCATCTGATTTTTTTATTAATTTGGTTATTTGCAGTATAAATAGAAAATTAAAAATGCTAATTACAAAATAAACTTAAAGTTTAAAGTTTAAAACCAAAATATTGGTTAATTGTATATAAAATGTAATATGATGGTACTAAGAAAGTATACAAATAAGATGTATTTATTTTGTTTTACTTTTCTGGATTAAGGTATGTGTGTTGTAAAATATATTGAATTATAGTTATGTGAGAGATGCATGTGGCTATATCAGTCTTGAAATTGCATTTCCTGACAAGGTGACTTATCTTCTGCTGCTCTGAAATATATGAAGAGAATATCATAAGACTTTAAAAGGAAGTTATGTCTACTTATGTTTTAGCTGATTTTGAACTAAATTAAAAGCCTGTTAAAATAATAAAAGCATGCAAGAACTGAGCTTTCAGAACCATCTAGGATTTCTTGTTATCTATGCAAAAGATGTTCATTTTTAGCAAGTTCTGATCTTAGCAATGTTAGTTTAAAACATAGGGCATGCTTTTAAGAAGATGATTTTACCAGCAAATTACTTTCCATGAAATACAAATAAATCAAGTTTAAATTTAACCAGTTTTTAATATTAAGAAGTAAACTTAATGGGAAAATCCTTGCAACAGCTTTAAAACATAAATCTCTGTCCCTAAGGAAGCCTTAAATATTTTTTGAATGCACAGGAAAGTAGATACTTAAACTGTGATAGCTCCACTTTTTATGTCACAAAGTACTGTCGTTTTTACAGTAAATACAAGTGTACTAACTATGTACACTGCGTACCTACAGTTAACTGATGCATATAATGAGGTAAAAGCAGGTATTTCTTATTATTAAGGAGAAAAATAGAGCCATCTTCTGGAAATGGTTTGGGTTGTCCCATAATGGATAGGGTAGACAGACTGTCAACCTATAATTATTTTCAGGGACGTTTTCTTTGGACTTGTCTGAAAATTGGATGAGCAGTGATTAATATCAGGAAGAAGAAAAGAACTAGGACCTGGGATTTGTCCTTTTAATAGGATAGGAAAGAATAACTGCTTTCAATTTTTGGATCTTTCATGAAGCATCAGAAATCTGTACTTAGTCCCTTTGTACTCAATCAATAGAATTTATATATTTACTCATTTAAATGGCAGTGCTGTGCTGGACCAAAAGCAAGGCTAGGAACTTACAGATCTACATGTAACTTTGAATCAGCCAATGTATATATAGTCAATCTTCATTATCCGTGGGTTTTGTATTTGCAAATTCACCATCTCATGTGTTTTTTCATTTCTATGCTTCTGCTGGTGGTTTTGCTGTTTGAAACGGCCCCCCAGCAAAGTGCCGAGGTGCCGTCTAGTATTCCTCAGTGTGGCGTGCCCTGTGGAAAAAATACATGTCTTTGGCAATCTTCATTCAGGCATGATTTCTGTCGCTGTTGGCTAAGTTGAATGTTAATGAATCAACAATATATATATTAAATGTGTCTCTAAACAGAAACGCACATAAAACTCTAACCAGGGTTATGTGTTGGTTGATTGATGAGCATGTTTTGGGATCAGACACTTGCAGAACCCTGGATTTCTTATAGGAACAGTGGGTTCAGCATTCACTAATTTGGTGTTTGCAGCTACTGTATAGAACGTGACTACTGCAAATAA
This sequence comes from Ailuropoda melanoleuca, assembly GCF_002007445.2. Classification (NCBI taxonomy): domain Eukaryota; kingdom Metazoa; phylum Chordata; class Mammalia; order Carnivora; family Ursidae; genus Ailuropoda; species Ailuropoda melanoleuca. Next base: position 79,864,843 of record NC_048230.1, on the reverse strand, counting down.
TGAGAATCAACTGTATGAAACGTGCAATTACTAGAGAGTGGGCTCAGCCCCAGAGAGTCAAGGACCAAGGGCACAGTTCCTGCCTCTGTAGGGCTCACTTCCTGCCTCTGTAGGGCTCACTTCCTGCCTCTGTAGGGCTCACTTCCTGTTGAAGAGCTGGACTCATAGTGGACCAGTGTGAGAAAGTGCTATGACAGATGCAGGCAAGGTGCTAAGGGGAGCTTAACATGGCCGGGGGAGGGGGGTGGGTCCAGGTAATCACAGGTCAGTAGCTGCGTGCCTGAGAGAATGAAACAGTAGAGAAAGGGTGTGCGGCATCTACAGGAATGTGAAGTAAGTGAGGTTGTTTATTTTTAAACGGAGCATAATGTTGGTGGGTTTCTGACGCATGTTGGTACCATGTTGTTACAGAAATATACTGTGACAAAATGCTTCCACCTCTTGCCAAAATGAACACTGAAGAAAAATGAAGAACACTGAAGAACTCCAACAAAAATTTGCAGGACAGAAATAGCCAAACTCCTCTGGAGTCTGATTCATCCACAGCCATCAAAAAAAGGTAGGGGAATGAATTTTGTTATGGTTTTGCTCTTTTAAATTTTATTTTAAATCATGTGCATACACACATATGCACAGTGGAATACTATTCAGCCATAAAAAGGGAAGTCCTGCCATCTGAGACAGTACAGATGGACGTTGAGAGCATTATGCTAAGTGAAGTAAGTCACACGTGGAGAAACCAAATACTGTATGATCTCATTTATGTGTGGAATCAGTTAAAAATTTTTTTTAAAAAAATCTGAACTAAAAGTTACAGAGAATACATTGCAGATTGCTAGAGATGGGTAGGGATATGGGGAGTCAGTAGAATGGTGAAGGTGGTCAAAAGATACAAACTTCTAGTTATAAAATAAGTCATGGGGATGTAATATGCAGCAAGGTGACCATAGTTACCCATATTGTATTGTGTATTTGAAAGTTGCTAAGAGAGTAGATCTTGAAAGTTCTCATTACACACAAAAAATTTGTAACCGTGAGGTGATGGACTTAATGTGGTGGTCATTTTGCAATAGACACAAATACCAAATTGTGTTGTACACCAGAAACTAATGATATATGTCAAGTGTATCACAATAAAAAATATGGAGGGGCACTGGGGTGGCTTAGTCAGTTAAGCATCTGCCTTCAGGGGCGCCTGGGTGGCGCAGTCGTTAAGCGTCTGCCTTTGGCTCAGGGCGTGATCCCAGCATTCTGGGATCAAGCCCCATCAGGCTCCTCCACTAGGAACCTGCTTTTTCCTCTCCCACTCCCCCTGCTTGTGTTCCCTCTCTCACTGGCTGTCTCCTCTTTGTCAAATAAATAAATAAAATCTTAAAAAAAAAAAAAAAAAGTCTGCCTTCAGCTCAGGTCCTGGGATCAAGCCCCAAGTTGGGCTCCCTGCTCAATGGGGTGTCTGCTTCTCCCTCTCCCTCTGCCCCCCCAAACCCCACTCACTCTCACTCACTTCCACTCACTCTCAAATAAATAAATAAAAGCTTTAAAAAAATAAAAGCTTTGTAATAGTAAGAAAGCAGAGGGGGACATTTATTCAACATATATTCATTGGGTGGCTTCTTCATGTCTGCAAAAATGTTCTAGACCCTAGGGATGTAGTAGTAAACAGCAAAGGCAAGGGTATGGCCTTGAAGGGACCAACACCCCCAAACCCTTCCCAAAAGCCTTTGGGCCTCAGAAAACAGGCCCAGTGCAGCAATTACATGGTATCAGGTAATTGAAAAGATTGTTGAGATACCACAAAGTATACACATGTATGGCTGTAATACAACAAAGGAAAGGGTACAGCAGGAGAAAGCAAGCCCAGCAAGCATTGGAGGGGACCTAGACTTCTAGGTACAGCTTTCAGGGTCCTTTCTCCATCACACACGATGCCCTTAGTCTTCAGATCATGAACCACCAAGATACACGTGTGACACCTTGCTCTCAGGGAAGCCAAGAATCAGGCTTATTGAGGAGCATTTTAGACCCCACAGCTCAGGGAGCTAAAAGCAGGCTTTGTGAACAGGTAAACGGGTGTAAACCATCAATCCATTCAGTTTCCATAAACAGCGTAGACAGGCTGGTACAGTATGCCTTTGGGGGAGTTTCAGACTTCTAATAGCACATTATAAATCACTAGTTATTACATTTCATTTCTGTCTTGGCCAAGAATCAATACCATGGTTCCAGGTGCCCTTTAGCATAAGCACAGAACTACCCAAGATCAACTGTAAGTTAACCCTATCCTGATGTACTTAGAGAATTGAACCATGATGAAAATATCCAAGAAGACCTAAAGGTGGTATACCACATTCAGTGATGGGTTTTGTCATCCACTGGATTAGATACAACTCTTTGATCACCTTGAGAGATCTTCACAAGGCTAGGCTTCCAAATGGAGTCAAAGTTCTAAGAAAGTAACTGTATGCTGAAGCAATAAGGATAAAATAATACAGAAAGATTAGTAGTTGATTTATGTTGATTTCTCTGGAATCAAATAGACAAAAAAATTTGGATACTGGTGTTTATTTGGAAGGTGATGCCCGTATACCTTTGTAGGGAAACGGGGATGTAGGGTGGGGAAGAGAAGAAAAACAGAAGAAGCACCTTATCGTTACTGTGACCAAGAGGAGCATGATCCCATTGGGCAATTCTGGGATGCAGCATTGAACGTACCTTGGATTTATCCTAACCAAGGGCAAGGGAATCAGCCACCTTTTCCCATCTGCCCTGATGGAAAACCACTTCCCTGGATAGAAGTGAAGGGTGTTAACTCCCTGGCATTTGTGGCCTGCCATAGATGTGGGCCAAGGGACTCCAGCAGCCAGAGGAAGCCTCAGGCAAGGAACCCCAGGTATTTGCCATTGGAAGCTGCTATCAGATCAGCATGCACAGAAATGATGAATGCCAACAGGATACGGGTGGAGCACTGATAGTTTCTGCTATAAGAAGTGACAACAATAGGGATGCTCGTGATCATATTAGTAGAGCTATCATTTATCAGGTATGAAGCTATGTACTATCATAAATGCATTACATTTTACCATTTAATTCTATATGTTGAATAGTCAGTCACTCAATACCAGGTGCAGGGGAGGGGAAATATGTATTTTATCACCACTGTCCTGTAGCATATGTGTTTATTCTGGTCTTCCATGTATAGATGAACAGGTAAGGTTGAGCAAGGTTAACCAAATTCTCGGGAGTAACACATATAGGAAATAGAGCTGAGATTCAGATTCTGATTTGCCTCCAAAACCGTCCCTTGGGCATCATTGTAATCCTTAATTAACTAATTATTTTTCTGACACCCATTTATTTGAAAGTTGGCAGGAGCCATTTAGATTTGGAGATACAGAAAAGTACTGCCCATGTTCTCAAGGAGAGCAGGAAGAGAAAGACTGGAAAACATGGAGTGTAATAAGAGCCATATGGAAGGGTGCTACTGCTATTAAGTAGGATCAAGAAAGAGTGTGTCAGTTGTTGCTGCATAGCGAATAACCCCATGACTTAGTGGCTGAACGTAGCAAGTATGTATGATTGCTGCTGAGTCTGTGGGTGAGTTAAAAGGTTCTGCTGATGTGGGCCAGGTTTAGCTAGTCTGAAGTAGGTTTACTCATTCATCTGCAATCAGCCGGGGGACTGGATAGTCTAAGATGCTTTCCCTCACACTCTTGGTAACATTGAATGTAGCTGGATCAACTCAGTTCTTCAGTGGCTAGTCTGGGCTTGTTCCCATGGTGGCTGCGGAAGGCGTGAGAGTGAGTGAAAGTGTGCAAGGCTTCCTGAGGCCGAGGCTCAGAACAGTCACTTCTGCTGCATTATATAGGCCAAAGCAAATCACAAGACCAGCCCAGATGTAGAAATAGACTCCACCTCTTGGTAAGAGGAGCTTCAAGGTCACATGGCAAAAGGGCACTGACACAGGAAGGGGGAGATCTACCAAGAAGAGAAACATCTAGATTAAAGCTTACAGGGTGAGTAGGTATTCTCCAACCAAATAGAGTAGGAAGTAAATTTGAGGCAAGGAGGGCAGTGTGTTTTCCGAGACACCCAGTTCCCCCTAATGAAGGCATATAGTGCTGAGGGCAAGAGGCAAGCACCAGGGGAGAGAGCAGCATTAAGGACTAGAGGTATGTAAATGTACCAGAATTCAAGCAAAGAAAAGTTAATTTGCAGAAAGAATAATCTTTAGGGAAAAATACTAAGCAAATGGGAAGACGAGCAAAGTCAGGTTAATGAGGGGAGGGATGGGTGGATGTCCAGGTTTCTGTAGCAATATGGTTAACAAAATTATAAGACGTTCTCTTAGGAAATGATTTGTAGGATTGATATTTATTTCAAAAAGGGAGGAGGGGAGGAAGGAAACGCCTTGATGGGTGCTTGGAGAGAGAGGTGAGGTTGCGGGAGACCTAGATGCAAGAACAGCTGTGTGCATGACTCAGCATATGTACCTTGTGGCTTCAGGGAGGCCAGGTGATGATGTAGATTACATGGCAGAAACTCCTTCTGTGATGCACCTTCCATAACCCACAAAATAAAGGATCCCCAGAATAAAGGATTTTTGGATTGTGGTCCCAAACCTAAATACCAAGGCTTCAGACTCTCACAAGGACAGGTTTCTCGGGTAGGTCTCTGAGGCAGCTGACATCAGGGATGTATTTAGAAAGAGATGTGTTCATGTATGTTTCCCCTGGGATGCGTGTGTGAAATGGTAATTTTCAGTTCATGGGTTTTTCACTTTGAGACTGAATTGTGTAAATTAAATAGAAGCCTTATTCTACAGTTTTCTTAAGTGATTTTATAGTTCTCCTGGGCCTGTGTTGCAGTGTGGCGCATCTCTAAGCCACCAGGTACAGCAAATTTTAGTGTGAGGCTTAACAGGCTGATAGTAGATACCATCACCAGCTCCTAGGGGGCAGAATGGGAACTAGAGTAGGGAGTAAGTGCTGACCAGACCCATAAATGGAGAACCCGGCGCCCAAATACCCTCCCATGTTGACTTGGGGAATGTATTCCATTCACTCTTGTCTTGCAAATATGTTGGTGATTCTCTGCTGCCTAATTTCTAACAAGTGAGATAAGGACTATTTTTTTAAGAAAAGGTAAACAGAAAATAACAGAAGAAATATCATAGTTAAAGCTGACAGCAAAGATGAAAAATCCAATGAAGACTCTTGGGGACCTAATTATTATTAATTTTTCTTTGGGGAGCAGAGTGTTTCTGCATTCCGTCTCTCCACCTACCCTCCAGAGTTTACCACTGTCCTAAATTTGCATCTACCATTTACCATTATTTTGGTTAAAAAATTGGCCCAAACACGAATATATTCCTATGTAATATTATTAAATTTTGCTTCCTCTTGAGCTTTATAATATTGATTTTATATTCAGTCTAAAGATTTGCTCATTTCCTAGAACATTTGTTTCTAAGATTCGTCCATGTTGTTACATGTAACTACATGTACATTTTCACAGCTAAACAATATCATATCATGTGAACATGTCACAATTCTTCTGTAGATTGACGTTTCTGTTTCCGTTTTCTGCATTTCCTACTATGAGCAAAGATTTTACGATCATTTTTCATATGTCTTCTGGTCTATGTGTAAGTTTTTCAGGGATATGTACATAGAAACGAATTGCTAGAATACACGATGTATAGGAAACCACCCATCCCAGGTTGCCTGGAACTGTGTGGTTTCTCGGGATGCAGGATTTTTAGGGCTAAAATCAGGAACAATCCCAGGCAAATTGGCATACGTGGTCACCTTAAATGTGTACATGTTCAATGTTACAACATAATACTAAACTCTTCCCTAAAGAGTTGGTAGCAATTTATATTCCCAACTAGCAGTAAATGAGAATCATCCTGAGACTCCTTCTCCCCATGCTTGGTATTCTTGATGTCTTAATTTTTGCCCATCAGTTGAATGTGAAATGGTTTCTTACCAGGATTTGAGTTCTCTCATTACTAATGAGATTCAGTATCTTTTCATGTTTTGTTCTCCATTTGTGTTTTCTCTTCTGTGAAATGTCTTCCATATCTTTTGTCTTTTTCTGCTGGGTGACTTTGTCAAATACAGCTTATGCGCTTTTTTGGATCCTCTTGGTTTTACCATCACCTAGAATAGGGTTTATCAACAGAAGCACTAATGGCATTTTGGACTGAATGATTATTGTTGTGGAGAACCTCCTGTGTGTTATAATATGTTTAGCATTATGCTTGACCTCTACCTACTAGATGCCAGTAGCCCCTCCCAGCTGTGACAACAACAACAAAAATCTCTAGACACACACAGAGAAATATCTTGTCAAATGTCACCCTGGGGGACAAAATCATACCTAGCGGACAACAACTGATCTAGATCTTAGCAGCTTGCTCCTATGAGAGAGAAGAGGAAGCAAGGCAGAGAAATTCCCTCTCCATTTCTCTCTCTGATGGTCTTCTCCAGGACATATGTCCCTGTGCTGCATGTTTAAAGGTGTTCTATGTCACTTCGCAGATACCTTTGCTGGGTTACTGGCTGTACTTCTTAATAGCTCATGGTAATGTAGCGGTCAGAACAGGAACATATTACCTTCTCTTCTTCCGATCCTTCCCTGCCCCATTTCCTTTCTCTTCTTTCTCCTACCTTGGGATTGCATGTTTCAATGAAAGCATTAGCATTTAATGCTTGTCTCAGGTCCGTTTCCCAGGGAAACTAAGCTAAAATAAGTGGTTGTAGAAAGGGATACCCTGTGGATAGGATTTTGGAATTGGATTACTGACCTGTCTGAAAGCAATAGGGACCACATATTTTTTGTGGCAAACTGGAATGAAAATGAACTGTGGTGTGCCACAGCATCACAATTTTTTAAGCTTTCCCATGTAGTCAATTGAGATAAGACTTACACGGAGGGTCAAGTGTTGGGAGATTTAGCAGCTGCAGCATGCAGTAACTAGTAGAGCAGTGATGGGTGTATGGATTGTACAGCACGGTGACTACTTTTGACCTGCGAAAAGAGAATGTTAGGCTGAAGGTGGTTGATTGCCAACTTAATGCATGCTCTGAGAGCCAGAGAACTTCTGTGGCAGCTTTACAGGAGACTTCTCTCTGGCTGTTGCAGGGCAGACTCTGATGAAATTTGGGCCCAGGGGTCTGACTATAAGTTTGGCAGGTTTGTAGGCTCTCCTGTTTCTTTTTTTTTTTTTAAAGATTTTATTTATTTATTCGACAAAGATGGAGACAGCCAGCGAGAGAGGGAACACAAGCAGGGGTAGTGCGAGAGGAAGAAGCAGGCTCATAGCAGAGGAGCCTGATGTGGGGCTCGATCCCATAATGCCGGGATCACGCCCTGAGCCAAAGGCAGACACTTAACCGCTGTGCCACCCAGGCGCCCCAGGCTCTCCTGTTTCAAACTCAGGACCCCAGCAAGGATGCTGAGACAGGACGGGTCATCGGGTTAATGAGCTTGACAACCTTGAACTCCTAAATGCCCCTAAACCATCTTAGAAGACAGGAGCAAGCCCTTTTCCCTTGACAAAGGACAGCCTCACTCACCTGACGGCTGTGCCAGGATTTTACCTGAAGGAGGTGCCTCATTCTCCTTAAGATCTTTCTCAGCCACTTCTCATTGCTCCAAACTGATAATGAGTATAGTCTCAGCAGAAGGAGTGTCAGCCCTTCTTTAGGAAGAAATAGCCCACCCACTGAAAAACTGAAGTACCCAGCTAACAGGGGCCATCAGAACCAATGAAACCTGCATGGGACCTGACCTTGAGTGTATTGGGGTAGGGGAGGGTGAAACCCACTTGGAAGCTGGAACAGCAAGGATTTATTAATATGGGGGTACTCACACATAACTCAAGATTTAATCTTTTATTTTGAAAAGAGATTTTATTTGAGAGAGACAGTATAAGCAGGGGGAAGGGCAGGGGTAGAGAGAAAGGAAAAGGGAGAAGCAGGCTCCCCACTGAGCAGAGAGACCAACACAATACTCTGTCCCAGGGTCCTGGGATCATGATCTGAGCCAGAGGCAGACGCTTAACCAACTGAGCCACCCAGGCACCCCAAGATTTAACCTTTTATGAAAAACACTTGAAGTTGGCCTGGCAGTTTTCTTAGGGTGGTTCTTGGAAGCCTTTATGTTATGATGGCTTATAGCAAGTGAGGAGGAAATTGCATAGTTTCTTTGATAGTTCTGTTGAAGTATCAGATGGCTCAGGGAAGAGGAGTGCTAAGATGGTTTCAGGTACAATCTGAGAACCTATCCCTTGACTATGTGTCTAATTGACCACGAGGGCTCAGAGGGTACTCCCTTCACAAAGACAATAAGACACTCCCTGGAGAAGAGGGTTGGCATCTTTGAGAAGCTCTGTGAAAGCTGCCGTCTGTGAGGGTCGATGTTCGAAGACACTGTCCAGGAGTGGAGCTTCCTAATATTACCGAGAGGACGGGATCCAGAATGGAGTTGAGTAGTTGCCCTTCCTGTTACTGGCATGTGGACCCAACTGCCACAGGGGAGCACAATTAAAATGCCAGCACAGGGATCTGACAGTGACCACGAGAGCATGGGAGTCTTTGGGACAAAATAATTGGACAGCTGGTGGGGATGTTGTGCAATTGAGATAATCAGAAAAAAAGTCAAGAGCTTATAAATCATGAAATATCACGGACCTTTACCAAGTTTCCATATCTGAGTTCATAGATGGCAAAAGTATTCTGTCAGCTTATGCTCATCTTCTATTTAAAAAAAATTTTTTTTTTTTTTACATTTTAGACATAGTTATTTTGTATTTAGCTGCTCATTCTACACATGAAGTACAAGGGATGCAGAAAACCAGTTATTTTGTCAACTCTTATGCTTGGTGGTAGTTTTCTTCATGTGTTAGGGAATGTTTGATTATTGGTGTTAATATATGGGAATCCTTAGGGCCTGAATGGGGATGTTTTCCTGCAGAGAGTACTGCTGTGCTTCCTCTAAAAGTCAGGGACAACTTTGCTCCTTTTCCAAATTTCCATTCTAGGTTCTGCCCTGCCTTGCTTTGCAAAGGGACTGAGAGTTGGTCTCCAGATTGGTGTTGTTATTGCCATGTTCCCTAGGGACTATGCTGCTTTTTTTCATTACTCTTTCTATAGGTTCTCGTGCTTCTTTTCTCTGTCCTTCATTTTGGCAGGGCAGCGGGTGGTCATCTGTTTCCTTTACTGTCTAGTGAGCCTAGCAAAACTTACCATTTTTTAAAATGTAATCAGGATATATTTGCAGTTTAGCATAAGGAATCTTCCGATTAGCTAGAATGCATACTGCCAAAATGAAATAACATTGGCTCCCTACTAATATCTTTGGCACCATGAAAATAAATGAATGTAGTTAGCAACTGCCCAGTGCACTCATCATGATGGAATTGAGTCTGGTCCAGGAAGTATTTAATTGAATGGATCAGAGGGGCTGTTTTTCTCATCTGTTGTCAAATATCCTGTTCACATGGTTAACAGATGTTGATCAGAAGCCTGGGCCTGTGGGCGTATATGCTGAGTGAAGTTTCTCCCATCAGAAGAACTAGCTCAGCTGGCTCTCCTCTCCACATTCCCTCTGATGCATTTAGCACACAGATTGAACATATTCGGAGCTGTCCCTCTTATTGCAGCCATTTCTTGGAAGCAGGTTAGTATAGTACTTTCTAGGGAGGTTTCCACACATTTCAAAGTTTGACATGTTAAAAGACAAAATTTTAACGCTTTAGAACACTCTCATCTTTGGAATTGCCAAATCCCTGTCCTCTAAATGAAAGAAATATGAAGGAACTTGACTGTCTGGTCATAGGGTAGAGGTTCTCATGCCTACAGAGACCAGGCAATGTAAGAAACAATAGGTGGTGGAAGGCACTGTGCAAATAGGGGCCTGTGTGCCTAAATGCAGTGGCACCTACTTTACTTTACTCTGTTATTGCTCTATGGTAATGGGGCCTCAGGTCTACCAGGTATTCCACTTTTTTAGGAGAAGCTTGAAAGCTGGAGTCTTCTGATATGAAATCTCCCAATTTTGACCACTGGTTTATTAAAAACAAAAACGTGCTAACAGCAAAGAATTTGATTATGTAGGGGAAGAAACACGTTTGTAGGCAACCTACAAATACAATCTAGCCTGCAGACAACTTCAAATAAACAACATGTAGCTCGAGATTGACCAGTTTCATAAAGTAAATCCTATCTGCATTGCAATGTGATTATTTTGTGTCAAAGAAAATAACTTTTCTGTCTTATTTATTTCTGCTTTTGCTTGCTTGTTATTTTGCTTGGGATCCTTTCCCCTTTGGTAAAACTTAAAAGCCTAGTGGATACCATATCAATTAATGCTACACGTACCCTACACACATGGCAAAGATTCTGTGTGTGTGTAACATGGAAACACGGAAACAACTCAGTATCTTGACAAAGCTACACTATGATTCAGCAATAGCCCCCTAGATTTATAACCAAGGAAAAATTAGTGCATAACCAATGTATCCTAATAGTCTAGAACTGGAACTAAACCACATGTTCAACAATAGAAGAATGATAAATAAATCTTGATTTAGTCATTCAATGGAAGAGCATGCAACAATAAAAAGAACACACAACTGGTAGACACAACAACATGGATGAACCTTACAGATACTACATTGAGCAAAAGAAGTCAAACACACAAAAAGAATGTTATGTGTGATTCTATTTATACAAAGTTCAAGAACAGGTGAAACAAATCTATGAGGATAGAACTCAAAAATCTACTTCATGGGGACAGAACACTAGAGGGGACACATAGGAGCCTTGTAGGGTGCTAGTGATGTCCGTCCCATCCAGGGAGTGGTTTTATGACTGCAAACAACTGAAATGTCTGCTTTCTATGTGCAATAAAAGTAAATAACCAAATGGGCAGCATTGGTTGATCCATTGAGTTCACTTTCTGATCTTGCGGCCCAGGGATGACCACTGAGTAATATGAGGGTTTTCAGGTATTCTTGTTTGCCCAGATGTTTGAGGACTGGGTGCTTTCAGGTAATTCTCCCCATTGCCCTCCAACCTGAGATGTCTCCATGGCAAATACAAGTGTACAGGGGTGCACTCACGGGGAAGGCCATCTGCTTCCCCATGCGATATGGTAGTTGTTCCAGGTTTCCCATCTGTGAAGTGTGAGTTCCTTTAGTCATCATAGAATTTTAGAGTTTTCTATAAAACTTACTAAACTGGCAGAAGTGGTGCTTTGGGAGGCATTATTTGTATATCTTCACCTGCAGCAACCTAGTGTCTGCACACTTAAAAAAAAATACATAGAATAACCCTGCTCCCTTCACTCACAAACTTAGTGTTTCCTTAAAATCCCCCTAAGAAATAGACTTAGGAGGAGAAAATATGCACCCCAGTCTTTCTCTACTACTAGCAATTCGTTGCCACACAGATTGTTCGTCAGGCAAGGGCAAGGAAGGAAGCAATGGACAGTGACCTAAAAGAGCTCCCAGTCAATTTTGTCCAGCATCTCCCCCTTTGGCTGGAAAGTGGGCCAAGGAGAGTCTGTAGAAACCCAAAGAGTAACTGAAGAAGTGGAACCACACTCTGAGCCCTTAAGCCAGGAGAGGCTTCTGGTGATATGGTCAAGTCTGAATTCCAAGTTGCTTGTTGCAGCTTTTTGCTTATGTGGCATGAAGTGTGAGAGCCTGAGGGCTGGTTGGAGCTCACGGGATGCAGAGAAGGGTGCTGTGCAGCCACAGCCTGAGGCTGATGCTCCTGCTTGTGTTCCTAAAGGTGTCCAGTTATATCAACACGTGATGCTCAAAACATGAAGCGACTCAGCATCTCTGTAAAGCCCTTCCTCTGCTTATCTGTAACATAAAGACAGGAAAAATTTAAAAATGATCTTTGTGTCAACTTCCTAATTTTTTTTATTAAAAAGGCAAATTAAACCTCATTACAGTAGGCTTCATGGGAAATTTAGCATTTTATTCCATGACATTTTCATTTGGCAAAGCCAAAGGTACCTGGACACTGGAGTTGGGTGACCTGAGTCATTTTTAGCTGCACCCCTTACAGGCCACAGCACAGTCTTGAGCTCACTTCTTCACCTCTTGAGTGCTGAGTGAAGCAAAGTAAAAACACCTAGTCTGTCTATTCCTTGAGTTTGGTATGAAAGAAAATTAAAGGGACCCTAGAAAGCATAAAGATGAGTGAATGGAAGGTATGATCCTTATCACCCCTGTGGCTTAGAAAGCATCCCAAATGGCATGTTTGTAAACTTTCCTTGAATGAACTGCTCTTTGATTCTTGCAACTAATGTTTTCATTTTTATTGGAAAAGGTTATGAGTGTCCTCAGGTGTGGAAAGATAACTAAGGAGCATGTATTTTAATTGGGGGGGTGAGGAGCTGCCCAGTTTTAATATAAAATCCTGACTTTATTCTAATTTCTATCTCTAGCTGGCTGGCCAAGTGGTACGGACTCCATGAAGTTGTTTTATTTCTAAAATAGGAAAACCAGTATCTACCACCTTGATGTACTTAAGAGGGTTGTTGTAAATATCAAAAGGAAATCACATGTGTGCAAAGGCTTTAAAAGTTCAAAGTAAGAGAGCATGTAGTTGAGGGTTTATACCGCTTTTTCCTCTTTTTCTCAGAAACGTAGTTGAGGGTTTATATCGCTTTTTCCTCTTTTTCTCAGAAACGTTTCTCAGCAGTATGTTGAGGGATAAGAGAAGATTTATCAAGCCAGCTATCCCACCTGGATTTTTTTTCTTCTTTTCCAAAACCAAATAAATATAGTAACTAGTAAAGGCATTGCATGGGTCAGATTCATTACAGTGGTCATACGGCTCTAAAATCATGGCGTATTGTCAAGAACTTGAAGACACTTTATGGCCAATGTTTTATTGTACCGATTATTATTATTTCTTGTCCAAACCCAGACTGGTTTGAGAGTAAAGAGGAGAGCTATTCAATAGTTATACCATGGTAACAGCAGTAAACTAGGACTGTTCTCAGCGCCCCCCCCCAAAATGGTTGGAAAGATTCCCTTTTAAGTCAAATCATAATTATGTCTAGTATGTTCAAAGTACTCAGCTGTGGGGAAGATTTAAAAAAAAAAACAAACAATAATTCAAGCAAGTGTATAGCATGGTTCTGGCTTTCAAGAAGCCAGAGTCTACATGAGAAAGCTTTTAGAATGTAATGATGCAGAAGGAATGAATGAAAGACATCATGTTAGCAAGCGTTAGATTGAAAAGAGTATAAGTTTAGAGCTTAGACAGGAGTGTGGAGGCCCAACCAGTCTTGAGGTTCTGGGGAGGCTGTCTTGGAGGGGAATATTTGAACAGCATTGAGAGGACTGGTGGGATCTCAGTAGTTGTGGAGAAAGCAGAGTGGGTGGCTTTCCAAGTGAGTAGAACAGCCTGGACAAACATCAGAATGGATGGGTTTCATGGAAGGGAGAGAAAAGAGGGCTATAAAGAAATTTTAAAAGGGTAAAATTTATTCTTCTGACAAATATTTATTGAACATCTGTATTCGGGCAGTGTTCTGAATGTTAGGGTTTCAGCAGTGAACCACACAAAATCCTTACCCTTAGGGAGTTTACAGTCTAATATATTTTAAGAACTTTCCTTAAAATTCTCTATTATGAGGATTTCTCATAATCTTCCTATATGAACTTTTAGATGGAAGTCTTTTGGAAAGAAGGGGAATGCTGTTTGAAAGGATTAAAGCAGTATGATTCAGCTTACTTTGTGTTAAAATAATGAGGGAAGCCCACTAACTGAGCTACTGGTCTTCCTAAACCAGAATCTGAGACTTGGAGAGGGGCTTATCAAGCATCCATCCATTCATTTAACACACTTATTTGAGAACCTATTGGGTGCCTGGCACTGTTCTATGTGTTGGGGATACCACAGTCAGAAACGGGAAAATCTCCTTGCCCTTAAGGAAACATCAATCTAATAAAATTGGGGCTTCTAAGATCATATATCCCAAGCCAAAGAAATATTAAAAAATCGTAAAGGTTCTTCAGGCATCTCTTTACATATTCACTTTATTCATACAGAGCTAATAAAGGGAAAGTAGTTATTTGCTTTTCTCTATGATACAATTTTCTTGCTCTGATTATTACTATGTGGGCCCAAGTCTTCTGAAAATTTAATAGGTGCCTGTGGCAATTGAGAATCATAAGCAAACAAATTTTCTCCCACATTTCTGTCATAGAGGGTAGCAGACCATATGTCATGCCATGAGAGGTCTCACTTGGAATAGGTGAGATGGTAGCCCGAGAGGTTATACATCCCCCAGAAACGCTTCTGCTTCAGATGAGATAGTACATTTACAATGTTGTAATACGAAGTTAATATCATCGTACAAAACAGAGAGAACCCTGTTATTCTCAGAGTTCTGGTGCACACATCAAAATCACAACGACACAGATCGATAGGCCTACCCTTAGAGATTTTTTGATTCTGAAGGTCTGGGATGGGGCTGAGAAATTGCATTTCTAACAATCCCAGGTGATGGCTATGCTGACTGTCCAGAGGCTATGTGTTGAGAACCATTGTGTTATTCTCTAAATATGTAGCTAGGGGCTCCTGGGTGGCTCAGTCAGTTGAGCATTCAACTCTTGGTTTTGGCTCAGGTCATGATCTCAGGGTCATGAGATCGAGCCCCACCTTGGGCTCCATGCTCAGCCAGGAGTCTGCCTGACATTCTCTGCCCCTCCCCTGCTTATGTGTATGCACTCCTTCTCTCTCTAAAATAAATAAATCTTAAAAAAAATAAATATGTAACTATAATATGAATATAAAGTTGGTTGACTTGTGGATATGTACATTGTAATATTTATGGAGAAGGCCATTGTATTCATATAACTGTCTATGGCTGGGTTGACCAACATGATAGACAGTAGCCACATGTGGCTCTTGAAATGTGGCTCGTGCCACAGGTTGAAATGAAAATATTTTGGATCTTTTATGTTACATAAAATATATTATTAAAATTATTTTCACCTGATCTTTTTTATTTTTAATGTGACTACTAGGATATTTAAAGTTTACATATGTGGCTTGCATTATATTTCTACTAGACAACACTAGTCTGTGAAACTTTTCTAAATGTGCATGCTGAGGATTTGGGGGTTTTTGTTTTGTTTTAGAATTTGGATGGGGTGCATGGGCGGCTCAGTCTGTTAAGCGTCTGACTCTTGATTTCAGCTCAGGTTGTGAGATTGAGCCCCCACCCCACCCCCGAGTCAGGCTTCATGCTCAGCCCAGAGTTTGCTTAGGATGCTCTCCCTCTCCCCCTCCTTGAGTGCTCCATAAATAAATAAATAGATAGATAGATAGATAGATAAATATTAAAATAAATTAAAATATAACCTTAAAAGAATTTGGAAGTTTTTTTTTTTTTTTCAGAATTTAAGGGTTACTAGCAGAGGAAAAGAAGGTACTGGGTTTTTTTGTAAATAAGTGATGTACTTTTCAAAAATACCCTTTTAGGTTTTCTCTGCATAACAATTAACAAGATAATATTCAACAGAAGATTCCTTCAATAGATGCTTGGCCATCTCCCTACCTTAATGTAGCTATTGAATCAGTTTCTCCTGAGTTTTCTTTAGTTCCTTGGAGTTGCTAAGAACTGCTGTCCTTCAGAAACAAAGGTTAAAAGGTGGCTGAACTCTCCTTTGAATCCATTTGGACCACCTTTGTAATACACATAAATCAATTACAGATGGATTGTAAATCTAAGCTTAGGAGAATATATTCACGACTTTGGTGGAAGCAAAGACTTTTAAAACAGGGCAC
Organism: Ailuropoda melanoleuca; assembly: GCF_002007445.2. Classification (NCBI taxonomy): domain Eukaryota; kingdom Metazoa; phylum Chordata; class Mammalia; order Carnivora; family Ursidae; genus Ailuropoda; species Ailuropoda melanoleuca. Next base: position 79,849,016 of record NC_048230.1, on the reverse strand, counting down.
AGAAAGTGATAACTACAATGAAAAGATATCTAAATTGGGCTACTTAAAATTAAGTACATATTTATCAAAAGCATTATTAAGAGAATGAAAAAAATCATAGTGTGAAGAAATATCTCAACACATGTATACAACAGAAGACTTTAATCCAGAATTTATAGAGAATTCCATCCAATGAGTAAGAAAAAGGGAGAGTATCCAATGGGAAAATGAGCAAGGGACTTGAACAGATATTTCACAAAAGAGAAACTCCAAATAGCCAATGTATATGAAAGATGCTCAGACTCATTAATCATCATGGAAATGCAAAATGAAACCACAGTAAGATGGCACTACACACTATAATGAAAAACGAATAGTTGTAATGAGAAAGATTGGCAACAGCAAGTGTGGATGAGGATATGAGCAGTTGATAAGCTGTTGGTGGGAGTGTAAATTGGGAAGCTGATAGGAACTATCTAGTAAAGACAAATAGACATATAACCTTGACCCAGCAATTCTCTCACATACGTATATACCCAATGACAGCATCGTATGTGTGTTCACCAAAAGACAAGTACTAGAACATTCATGGCAGCATTATTTCTGATGGTCCCAAACTGGAAACCACCCAAATATCCATCAACATGAGAGCAAACTTATAAATTGTGGTATAATCATGCAGTGAAATACTACACGGCAATGAGAAAGAATGTGGCATACAACAACATGAATTAATCTCACAGACAGACTGTTGAATCAAAGACACTTGACCTAAGAGAATACATGCTGTGTGGTTGTATGTATATAAACTTCAAAATCAAGCAGAACCAATTTCTGGTGGGAGAAGTTAGGATAATGGTCTGTCCTTGGTAGAGTTGATGACTCAGGCATCGCTTGAAGGAGGCTTCTGGCACTTTTTTCTTTGATCTGCACTGTGATTGCAGGAATGTGTTCTCTTTGTGAAAATTCATGAATTTGTGCCCATGGTATGTGCACTTTTTTGTTATGTATGCTGTACTTCAATAAAATGCTTAACAGAGAAGTCAAAGTCCATGACTGCCCTCCAAAAGTAACTTATCTCTTTAAAATATATGGAGTTATACTTTATATCTGACATCTTAAAACTAAGTTGTGATTGACTTATTGACTTTGTTTAATATAATAAGAATTTTGGAACTATCCATTTTATGTATCCTAAATTCCTTATTAAATACCGATCATTGGAAATCAGAAATATAATCAATGAATTATAGAAGCTTAAACTTTAAATAGTACATTCTATATTCAATTAGATATCATGTAACTGATAGAGATCTTACATAATTCAACATGTCCAAAAAAATAAAGGACCTTAATAGCAAGAATGTTCTATAGATCACAGGATTTGAAAAATCCTGTATAATTCCAAAGATTCATGACAATCATACATTTATACAGCTGTCATCCAGTAATCTGCATTAGATTGAAATGATAAATAGAGGCATTACTTTAGAAAATATGATTTGTTCAACACCACCTTCGTAAGTGTGTTAATGTATTCTTCACCAGCAGGAAGTTAGTCTTAATTCATATTTTTATAAAGTACTAATGAACTAAAGTGATATGGCTCAATTCATTTGATCGAATGCATTTTTAGTTTTAGTATAGGAGTTTATGATTGCAGTGCAGTATACTATGTTAATAGTATCTATGCACGACTATTTTGAAATGCTACATTACTGGTAAGTTTCCAGTAATTTAATGTGTTATATGCCTCTTTGAGTTAGAAATGACTGTAATTACTGTTCTTCGGCTTTATTAAGGTTACACATTGGGGTGTGTGTGGGAGCGAAAGGTAGAGCCACAGGCAGGAAGGGAAAGTTGGAAACGGAGGGGTAAGACAAAGGGAGGGAAAGAATGGAAGTAGAGATGAAGAGGGAGAGAAACTTACTCTAATTAATCAAACTCATTTCTGCATTGACTTCCTCATTTGGTAGAATTAAAAAGTCAAATCAATTTCTCCGTGGCATACTGTGTTTCAGAGCATCACTCTAAGTGAAGGGCTCCTCCTGCTCTTAGTTTATCAAGAATAATGTCAGATTTATAAAAAATGAGGCTTTTATCTCCTTTCTGAAAAAGGAATACCAATTCCCTTCACAAATGGTCAATTACATCCTCTCATCATAAATGACTTATTATTCATGGAACTAGATGTTAATTCGCTCAAATTGTGTGGTACATAGAATAAAGTAGGAATATGTTATAATACTGATCTATGATTTGCTAGTTGGGAGTAACTAGCATTGTTACTGTAGTAGTCACTTTATATACTTGATTTTATTTAGTTCTGCTAGGAAACCTATGAGACAGATGTTTTGTTTTGTGGGTTTTTTGTGTTGGAGGGGAGAGGTGGGAGGTATTTCCTTGTTTTGCTGGAATGAAGAATTAGTCTAAGACTTGCCTGTGAGGTTTATATGGCTGGCAAGCTGGTATCAACCCATACAAAACTTGCACTCTTTCCAGGATCGCATCTAGCCTTCCAGGTTTACAGCTTTGTCATTACCACTCCTAAATCTTTTAAAATGGCATAGTTGTGCATTTCCAAAGTTTGTTAAATATCTATTTTCTAGCTAGGTAAAAAGGCATCATGTGTGTGTGAAAGTGAATAATGATCAATTCTCAGTGTGCTTTCCCCTCCAAAATAGCTAATTGAAGGAAGTTGAATCAGCTACTTCAAAAAATCACTGAGTTGGAATTCTTAGTGTCAGATAACTTCATTTAAAGTCATATGGAAGTTTATCCATGGAATAAAACCTAGCCTAACTCCCAGTTGAAATAAAATCATGGTTGACCCTTAGATAAATTCCTATACATATAAGTAGCAATGATGGATACTTAACACTTCTAGATCCTATTCCAGGATGTATGTGCATTTTAGTAAAGAAGATCTAATACAGATAAGCAACTTAAGATGAATGCAACAATGATCTTTAACTTCCTTGTTGCTTTCACACAATGAATGTGGCTTTGGTATTTCTTGACATTAATGTCAGGTTAGAAGCAATACTGGCAAAGTGCGTCCAGTTGTGACCTTTTATTTTACATGAAATTTTTATTTATTTTTTCATTTTTGTCAAGTTTTTATTTAAATTCCAGTTAACATACAGTGTAATATTAGTTTCAGGCATATAATTTAGTGCCTCAACACTTACATACAACACCGGGTGCTCATCACAAGTGCCTTCCTTAATCTTCATCACCTGTTTAACCCATCCTCCCTGCCCCCAACCTCCCCTCTGGTGATCATTAGTTTGTTCTCTATAGTTAAGGGTCTGTTTCTTGGTTTGCCTTTCTCTTTTTTCCCCCATGATCATTTGCTTTAATTCTGCCTATGAGTGAAATTTACATGGAAATTTTAAACTATGCCCAAGAACCATATTAGAAGGAGTAATTAATTCTCTGAGAGGTTGTATAATCAGAGTTTGAACAATGAGTGATGTGTGTACCTAAGCAGGTTCAGTGATCTCTTTGCATAAGGATTTAAATTTGGTCCTGCTGTTAAGGTAGGTTTAACCATTTTAGGAGATTATGGAGGAGGGACTAGCAACCTATTTCAAGGTAAGGCACAATTGAGGCTTGTGACCACCTGTCCGATCTTTTGGAAACAAATTATTGTTTTCCAAATCAAAGGTCAAAATGAATGACCCCAAATAAGTGTTTATGAAAAATAAAATATCTTAAGTTGCAGAGTGAATATGAGATACTCTTGAGAGGAAATAGCTGTTGTTCCATAATGAAATAATGGACAATATTCTTTGAATATAAAGAATATTAGAGAGCCATGTACTTATGATTTTGTTTTTTTTCCCTATATTAAGTCATAGAATAAGATTTGTGACTTTATTTGTATGAATCTAAATTACTAAAATTAGATGATCCTTATATCTGAGAGTGACCAGAAATCTATGCTGTCTTCTTAGACTTTTTTTTTTAAAGGGAGGGATGGGGAGAAAGAGAGGGCGTGCGTGCACACTGGCAAAGGTGCAAGCAGTGGGGGAGGGGCAGGGGAAGAGGGAGAATCTCAAGCAGGCTCCCCGCTCAGCATGGAGGCCCACGCTGGGCCAAATCTCACCACCCTGAGATCATGACCTGAGCCCAAGTCAAGAGTCAGACACTTAACTGAGCCACCAAGATGTCCCGTTTTCTTTTCTTTCTTTCTTTTTCTTTTTCTTTTTTTGGTCTAGAGTAAGGACAGAAAGGACAAGGACCGTGAACCTACTTAGAGTGGTTGTAGAAAAATAAGGTGATTTTTTCCATTTCAACTTTATCAATTCAGGCCATTCGGTCACCATGCTACTGATTAGATGGGAGGTTGAGAACGTGACCATAGGTTCTTTTCTTTCCAGTCTATGATTTGGGTGCCAGAGTTGCCTGAAGTCTTTGGGATGACTTTTCATTCCCCCAAACATCATTTCTTCTGTACTCTCTTCCTTTCCTCACTTTTCCCAACCCATCTGAGTATTCTCAGTAACCAAGTGCAGCCATTCTTTGGTACAAATGTTATCCGGTTTGTTGTAACTCTGTGGGTCTTTCCTTGGTAGCCCATGGGCCCCATGCATTCGAAACCCCTACAAGTGCATCTCTTGGGCATGTCTGAGCATATGTTTCTTTGAGGCAACTGTAAGACGCACAGATGCTGTTGTTGCCTTGGCTTTCTCTGGCTGCCCAACCTGTATGTGGGCTGCAGACAGAAATGGGGAAGAACTAACTCCCCCCCGGGGGGGGGCATCTCTTAGCCATCTTGTCCAGCCAATGGTGGACAGGAGTTAATGTATAAAAATTGCAGCTTCCTAGCTCCTGCCTGGGATATAGGGGCAGGGGTGGTAGACAACTCTGAAGCTGTTTAGACTGTCTTCCAGAAGTGCCCAGCAGGATTGATACTCAGTTGCCCACAGTAGTAACTTGCTTATTAACTTGTGTTGGTGCCCTCCTTTCCCTGAAATACGTCCCTACTTCCCTGCCATTGCTTCTTGGGACAACCTCACAGCTCAACTACTTGCACTCAAATCCCTTCCCTAGAGTCTGCCTCCTGGGGGAACCCAACCAAGGACAACATATTTTTCCTTTAAAAAATGACATGATATGCCATACCAGTGTTGTGGTCAGAAGGTAATTCTTTTTGGGAAATAGCAATCCGCAGTATTGAGCAGCAACCACAAATCCCCAGTGTTAGGCCGGGTGAGGAGAATGTTGAGATTTGCCATTGTCAGCTCGCCCTCTAGGACTCTGGCTGCCATTTTGATTCCTCCTCCCATGACCACAGCTGTCCTTTGTCTTTCTGACCAAGGGTAGACTACTGACAATTTTTCTGTCAACTGACCTAAGTGAGTCATTTATAAATAGCCACTTACATGGTATTTTGACTGACTTACGGGACAAAAGGGGAAGTTTTATGAGGGTAGCGTCAGGTGTGCTATTTCAAAGACCTCGAATAGAGCGTCTTGTCCTCAGAGAAGAATTTCACCTGGAGCATCTGTATTTGAAGGTTCCTGAAAGCTCTTGCTGCCCACTGGTCAGTTTATCAATCACGTAGCCATAGAAATGGCCTAGAAGCTCAGATGTGTTCTCATTAACAATACCCAGGACTGTAAGGACATGTATGTGTCTACCCATGAATTCACGGTGGTTACATAAGAGGGATTGGGCTCTTAAATTATTCTCACCCTAAATTCCAGTGTACTTCAAACCCCATAGTAACAATTATGAGATACAAGGGATCACAAAGTCATTTTGGATGAAGACTTAGAATCTCAGTAGTCCATTTATCTTGTTCGAGTTACCAGAGATGACTTTCTCCAAGCCAGTTCGCAAGATGTCTCTTGCTTATCGGAAGTTTCATTGCTACGTTCCAAGTCATTAAACACTTGAAGCGTGAAGGCTGGGGAAAGGACTAATTGTTGGTTTGGTGAAGTTGCAAGGGAGATTAGGGAACCCAAGAGAGTTCGACTGCTAGATATAGACACAAAGGAAGAAGAGGGGTAAAGAAGGAGAAACAATTAAGAGTCTGTGTGAAATCAATTGAGTGCCCATCTGCCATTGAACTTCAGGGTAACACTGATTACAGGTAATTGGTATTTGGCTGAGTAGATAATTAGGCTGGCCGCAGAATGAAAGGAAGCAACCGACTGCTGCATTCATCCTGCATCCTGGTTCCCTCCTCTTTCTGAAGCAGGGTTTGGGGAGCGCGATGTGGCAGACAACCTCCCACACCTTCTGCAGAGGGGAGGGTGTTTACAGAGCAGTGACACCTCCTGACTCAGGAGACAGATGAAGCAGTACCTGAGAACAGAAATATTCAGCTACAGACCTTAATTATAAGAAACAAAGGCAATAAAGGCTCATGGTTCTTTGGGAACAGTTTGAAATATCCCTTTGCGGTGAATGCAATTGTTAGTGTGAGGAGACTGTTTTCTAATGATTCAGAAGGCACATCTGCAATCATGGGACTGAATCCACGTTGTCACTGCACCTCCAAGTGCTGGGGCCGTATCCTCACGGACACCGCTGGACTTTATAGCTCACCGAGGACTCTCATCACTTGGCAATCCTCACTTTCGTAGGATGGGCTTAAAAAGATGATGAGTTAAAATTCACGTAATGCTCATTTTTGCCAGGCAGAATTGTTTTTATACGATAACACATGGAACACCAGTGCTGGGTAGTGTTTTGCAAGGAGGCTTGGGTTGAACTATTTAAATGCCCCTAACTCACTGCTCATTCCTACTTTGTATGCAAGCTCTGTGAGCTTCGACCTCCCTGTGGGTTAGAAAGAATCATCAATGTTTCCCAGACTCTGTTTGCACCTGGCTTTGCTGGGAGACTAAGAGGAAGGGGCCATCAGCACCAGGGAAGAAGCTCCAAGCAGGAAAGCCCGGTGCTCTCCCAGGACAGATGAGCAGCCCGCAAAAGTGGAGACGACCTTGGTCAGGGTTGATAACCCAGTGAGTGAACACAGAGGCATCTTCCCTCTGTTCCTTAGAGGCCTTGGGTAGTCTCAACTCCACTTTGAAGAGGCCGCTCAAGTGCACATAGAACTCTGCGTCTCCTACACAACACACACTGCACGCGGAAGAAGAGGAGAATCCGAGCAAGACCTTTCACTTGCTCTCAGAAGAAATCTAATTTGGAAATAGAAAGGCAGCAGAGTCTGCCACCTGCTAACTCTGTGTTTTCACCCATTGCTTCCCCTTGGTTTTCACCGTGGCTGTGTTCCAGCCAGTTTTAAACTACTCTCAACTCCCCTAAAGGCACCAGCCTCTCTCTCACCTTGGTGTCTGTTTCAGTGTCCAGGGCATCCGTATCCCAGTTCCTGCTCCACCCAGGCACCCACAACAACCTCAGTCCACTTATCCCCCATCTCAGCCCAGAGACTTCTTTGATCCAACCCTCAATTCCAGAACAGATAACCTCTCTCTCTCTTTCTCTCTCTCTCACACACACACACACACACCAGTTTTCTCTTCATGCAAGCACTTGTCACACTCCAATTATCTATTTGTCTGGACTACTCATGAGGACAAAGATCCTATAGTGTGTTTCAGTATATTCTCAGTACTGGGTACATAGTAGACACAGCATTAAGTGATAAATGGGTAAGCAAACCCACCTTAGTGACCCAGAAATGCACGTGTATCTGGAGCCACAGTTGGTGGCATTTGAAATTAATCACCCTGTATTTATACGTCTAGCCCCATGCTTTGAAAAAAACATGAAACCTGGGGAAACCCTGACCTAATCAATATCCAGAGTAGCCCTTCAACGGTGGGAATCAAAGTAATATTTTTAGTATGCATTGGAAGAAATCAGAGCTCACCATGCCATGGTAAAATTGGTAGTGTCAGAATAAAACCCACTTCAGAAAAGCACAAGGAACCACGGTGGGGGAGGAGGAGTAGTTTACGAGTGAGATGGAAAATGATAAAGTGTCATTTGATAATATCCAAGAGGGATGATGTGACTGAAGTTTCCCTAAAATGAGAATCTTGGCGGCACGCAGACTTGATGTATGTGGTTGCTGGTCCCTGAGCACCACCCATCTCCTCCGAGCCTTCCTGTTGGCTCCCAGCTGCCAATTTGTGCCCCTCTATGGCTGAAGGCTCTTTCCATCCTGACTGAAGCTGTCCAGCCTGGGGACAAGATAGGCTGGCAGTTCCAGTGAATTAACATCCCCTGGGGTAGCTCCCCTCTCACTGACCGAGGTGAGATAATGCTGAGGCCTGTTTTTGTACCCTTTCTCAGAGTTCCCCGGGCAGGAGCGAGCTTGTCATACGCTGTTATAACTGGCTACCTCACTCACTCAGCCTTAATTAGTTGTCTTCCTCTTCCCATATAACATCCCTACTATAACCTCCCTACTTCCTCCCCACTTCCCCTAAAAGTGGTCCCCTGTATTTCCCCAATTAACCTCCACTCAATCCTGGCCTCAGCATTTGCCTCTGGATCTCACTTCACAGGCATCAGTCAGGGTGCAGGTAAGAACACATCCACTCCAGGTGGTTCAAAGGAAGGGACTTCAATGCCAGAGATGCCCATAGAGGTGTGGACAGGTTTGAGGAAGCAAACAAAAGACCTTAAGGCCCCCAGAACAGCAGGAAGCCTTTTCTGTCCCCAGGCCTAAAGAGATAGGGAGTGCAAGTGTTTCTTCAGGCACTGTTGTTATGGAAGGATGCAGCTACTTCCAGCACAAAGTGCCAAAGGAGGATGGGAGAAGGAAAGAAATACCCCAAACTGAATTTCCTCCCACCCTCATGTCATCTGCCAGTGCCACCCCGGTGGCCAAATCCATCTGGACAACAGTCACCAGGGGAATCTGGGCCACACAGTCCACATGGGTCAGCCTCCAAGGGCACAGAGAAGGGCAAATAATTGGATTTGGCAGAGCACACAAAGATAAGTTGCACATATGGTGTACCCCCTTATCACATCAGAGTTTTGGCTCCCGCTGATACCACATCAGATTATAGATTCTTTTACTAAAGAACTTGGAGAGCCCTTCTTAGCTACTATAGAGATGATTAAAAAGTTAAAGCATTAAGACCTATTAAGAAAAAAATCAAGGCTCATTTAGCTCAAAGAAAAGAAGTCTGAAGGATCAATTAATATTGTTCATTGCATGTAGCAACGCTTTGCTAATCAAGAAGATGGGTTCCAACATAATAGATTTTTTAATCAGAGACTTCGAGGGCAGGGATGAAAATAATGCAGACAGAATGGGGCTCCACTTCAGAACATAGATGATGCAATTGACAGATGAAAGGATCAGAAAATAAGTGGTACCAGAAGTAGCTTCAACAGCTGACATTTACTGGGTGCTTGCTATGGGCTAGACACTGTGCTGTGAGCACCCTACAGGTTACCTCTTGAAACCTGTCAAACTGCCCAATTACATAGATGCCGTCTCTTTGGGATCAGTTTGCTAGGACCACTATAAATAAGTATCACAGATTAGCTGGCGTAAACAGAAGTTTGTTGGCTCTCAGTTCTGGAGGCTAGAAGCATCCAAGATCAAGGTGTTGGCAGGGTTGGCTCCCTTCTGAGAACTTTGAGGGATAAAAACTGTCCCATGCCTTCCCTCTAGCTTCTGGTGGTTTGCTGGCAATCTGTGGCGTTCCTTGGCTTGTGGGTCTCTTCCTTCATTTCACTGGTGTTTCTGTGTGTGTTTGTGTATGTGTGTGACCCCCTTCTAGAAAGATGCCAGTTGTATTGGATTGGCTCATGCCAATGTGACCCCATTTTAACTAAGTATATCTGTGACAACCTTAGTCAAAGAAGGTTCATGCTCTGAGGCATGGTTAGGTTAGGACTTAAACATAAGAATTGAGGGGGTCACAATTGAGCCCTTACCGTTGTCAGATGAGTCCGTGAGAATTGAGGCAACATAAAGTTTACCCAACTAGAAAATTCCTTAAGGGTATCCAGTATGCTTAAAAAAGAAAAAAAAAAGTAGCAGGGGGCCAGTATTATGGGAAGGTAAGGACAGAGTTGGATTGAGATTAAAGATATTAGGACCAAGCCATGCTCAAGAAGGAGAGGTTAAATGTGGGGCTGAAGACCCTGAGAGGTTGGGGCTGGCAGGGAGTCCTAAAAGAAGGAAGAGAATCAGGGTAGATACTCTGTACAGCAGCTGTTCCAAGAGTGAGGGGCATCTGCTATGGTGGACACGCTCCACCCCCCCACCCCAAAGGCCCCACACTGCCGTCAGATCTGCCTTCCAGCCAGCTACTCGTCTTAAGAAAATCTTCCACCTATTTATTGGAAGGGGGAGCTCTATACTTCAAGCTAAGAGGCTTAAAAATACAAATGCCTGATTGAAGAAACACTTTGCATGAATGGGTTTAATTAGTTTGGTCATTAGTTTTTTGATGGGGGTAGAGAAAAGAGATTTATTTATAGAAAGCAACAGAGGCCATTCAGGATGCAGTAAGAACATCCCTGGGAAGAGGGAAAAGGGCAGGGATAAGAGGATCAACATGTCACCATAACAAACCAATATGCCCAAATTATTCATGAAAAGGAAAACTGGCACATTATCAGTAGCTTCCTCTCTGCACATTAAACACTGCCCATTCTCACAGACTTCCATATCTTCATGACTTTTGTATCTTCGGTGCCTACTGATACAGTCTGATTTTAGGTAATCACTGTAATAAACAAGTTCAAAACTCAGTGGTTTAATGCAAGAAGTGTTTTTTCTTCATTTCCCAGCTCAACCCAGGAGTTCTGGCCCAGCAGCCTTCCACAGATGCATTCAGGAACCAGAATCCTGGGGCACCTGGGTGGCTCAGTCGTTAAGTGTCTGCCTTGGGCTCAGGGCGTGATCCCAGTGTTCTGAGATCGAGCCCCACATCAGGCTTCTCCACTGCGAGCCTGCTTCTTCCTCTCCCACTCCCCCTGCTTGTGTTCCCTCTCTCGCTGGCTCTCTCTGTCAAATAAATAAATAAAATCTTAAAAAAAAAAAAAAAGGAACCAGAATCCTTAGGGAGTTTCCCAGAGTCACATGAGTAATATGAGTGGCAGACCCAGGATCTGAACCTAGGTTGCTTCCAGAGAGTACCTGCACTCTTAACAAGCTCCGGATCCTGATTCTGCTTCCTCAAGAGTGATAACTGGCTAACTTCTGTAACTGTCCGATTTCCCAATGGCTTAGCACAATAAAAGTATTTCCCATTCACTTCATATTGGACTCTGAAGTCCTTCTTGGCAGCCTTCCACATGCTCCATCAGGGACTCAGGCTGTGTCTGTCTTAAGGTTCCATTCCTTTCTCTATTCAACTAGTGTATGAGGAAAATGAGCTGAAAATCCCTCCAGGGAATTTTGTGGGTCATGCCTGGAAGCGGGGTAAATCATCAGAATTTCATTGATCTGAACTCAATCACATGACCGCGTCAAACTGCAAGGGTGGCTGGGAAGTGTAATCTAATGCTGTGCCCAGGAGAAAAAGGAAGTTGTTTCCATCACAGCTTTGTATCTCAGACCAAGGCATGTGTACAAAAAAGCGGGGGGGGGGGGGGGGGGGGGGANGAGAGGTGGGTAGAAGATAGGAAGCTCCCTCCCAGTTTCACGATGTCTTGTAAAAATCTTATTTATCCTCATTGGTCCTGCATTTATAGAAATTGCATTGCAGCTAACATAGGCAGCTTTGCTTTCCGAGATTTCTGAGAAATAAAAATTATCTTCAACACGGATGATTTAGTTTATAGGAATTTCATTCCCAAGAGAATGGCTAATCGAGGTCTCACTCTATGTAAAAATACAGTTGTTCAGAGTGTGAGACATGTATTTTTCCATTCCTTCCCAGAACAGAACCAGAGGCAGGAGCCTAAATTGCAGCATGAGAAATTTTTGGTTAAACGGAAGTTTGAGAGAGAGAGAAAGAATATGTGAATGTTTGAGCAGAATTCCTCTGTAGGTTTGAGAAATCCCTTCTGCAGGTCTCTAGTGAACAATGTAGGATCACATAACTCTCTCAAGAGTATCTGCCAACCTATCGGTACCCAAGTGTTCCGAGGTTGCAGTTTCCTAAAGCATGAAGTTTTAAACCCTGATACCCTGACGTCTGGAAGGGTTTGGAGTAAATGTTAACCCTGCAGCTGCTTTCACAGAATCCATAAAGCTCCTTTCTAGAGCCTGAACACAATTAGGATTTTTGATCCGTGGATCCTTCCATGTATGGAATGTTACCATTCTAGTGGGTGAAGAGCTGTTCTCAAGATGGTTACCACCTCTTTGCCTTCTGCTCAGGCCATGTATGTAGCCATAGACTTCCCTTCTTAAATCTATGTGAGAACATAACCTCAAGGGCACAAGGTGGCACAGACTGTAGGTCTCACTTCATTGTTTCCCATTTCTTCAGGATCCTGGGTCCTCAAGTTTTTGTCACCCTAAGGTTCAAGTTTTCATTTCCCAGACTAATAAGACTACTGTACCCTCAGTTTGGCGTCTCAGCCTTTTGGCCAATGCTTTGTACGTGGCTCTTGAGGCCTTAGTTCCGTCATTTTTCTGCATCAGTAAATGCCTTGAGAGGAAGTGAAACTCAGAATGTCACCTCATACACCTCCCTTCTCTCCAGCAGCCTGGTCTCTCAAGTTCTGGCTGCCTTAGTAGCTTTCTGGAGGCTGTGAACATAATTTCAAAAATTGTCAAGCTTTGTTAGTTGTTTTAGGTGGAAGAGTTTGTACTCTACCCTTTGCAGAGATGGAAAAAAAAATTTTTTTTAAAGATTTTACTTATCTATTCGACAGAGATAGAAACAGCCAGTGAGAGAGGGAACACAAGCAGGGGGAATGGGAGAGGAAGAAGCAGGCTCATAGTGGAGGAGCCTGACGTGGGACTCGATCCCATAACGCCGGGATCATGCCCTGAGCTGAAGGCAGACGCTTAACCGCTGTGCCACCCAGGTGCCCCAGAAAAAAAATTTTTAAAGGTATATTTTAATAGTGGAATTCTAGCCACAGGAAAAGTTCGGTGGTAAAAATGCTTATGATAAGGGAAACTTGTTTGAGATTTTCCAATCACAACCTATCAGTGACCAGGAATTCTGATCTGCCCAGCCACCTTGGCTCCAATTTACTTATGTACCATTGAAAGAAATGCATGTAATAGAACTCTATAAACAGAAAAAAAAAAAAGCCATGAAACAGTCATATGCTATGCTATATGACTTCTTTTATATCATTTATTAAGTGCCATTGGTATGCCAGGCAAAAGACCATATGTGTATTGGTTATTAAAATTGAACACCACTCGGGGCACTGGGTGGCCCAGTCATTAAGCATCTGCCTTCGGCTTAGGGTGTGATCCCAGCATTCTGAGATCGAGCCCCACATCAGGCTCCTCCGCTAGGAGCCTCCTTCTTCCTCTCCCACTCCCCCTGCTTGTGTTCCCTCTCTCGCTGGCTGTCTCTGTCAAATAAATAAATAAAATCTTTAAAAAAAAAAAAACACCATCAACTGTCTTTGATCCTGGAAAGTTTGTTAATTTTTCAGTTTGACATTTCTGAGCATAAGGTTTTGGTGACAAAGAGTGGGGTGGACTCTACTCTGCTAACTTACCAGCTGTGTGACTGTGTCCTGTGACTTCATTTTTCTGTGTTTCATTCACCCTTTTCATCTGGAACGTAGGGGTAATGCTATGCTATCATAGGATATGAACGAAGCTCAAATAATTTAATTATAAAATGTGCCTGGATTTCTACTCTCCATAGCTCTCTCTCAGAGCATTTAAAATAAGTGGCTCAGGGCTGAGAAACTGTGAAATCCAGCCGGAGCTGGATCTAGGAGCTTACAAAGCTGGGAGCTTTCGGCAGTCTCAGTTTCTTGCGGGCCTGACCAATGAAATTAGGGCTCTAGAGATACAGCAGGAAAAAGGGCCCAGTAAACAGGAGGACTCCAGCCCAGGATGGAGGCACACTAGTTACAGACTAGCCATCAAGCACACACTTTGAAAGCAGCTTAGAACAAGCTTGGTACCAGACAAAATGCACTTTTTCTTCCCTATTGTATCTGCCCGCTATAAAAAAGGAATACTTGAGCGTAAAAAGAAAATGTCTGCCCGAGCTTCAAATTATTACCATTTTCTTATCCGTTGTCAAGCGTTTAATAAAAATTTACCAGAAATGCCAAGAGTGGGATCAAATGACTAAAAAATACAAGAAACAAAACAGGTAACAGAAACAACACCCAGTTATTGGTGCTGTTTTCTATGGACTTTAACACAGTGGTGATCAATGTGTCCAAGAACAGAGATGATCTGGTGGAGAACATCTTCCAAAACCTGAAATCTGTTGGAAGACTCAAATGGAGAGTGTGTAACTGACTGAAATAATGACTAAAATTAACAATTCGATAAATGGGCTTGCATTTAACGTAATGGATGAAATAGAAGGTAGAACATAGGGCAACAGAAAATACCCAGACTGAAGCATAGAAATGAAAAAGGTTGACACCGATAGAAAAGAATGTAAATTCTAGGCTGGAAATGCCAGCAAGTTAATGTGCCAGGTATAGTTCCCAACCAATAAACAGTGGGGATTGCTGCATGAATATATGGCTTCCTGGAGCGCCTGGGTGGCTCAGTTGCTGAAGTGTCCAGCTTTTGATTTCAGCTCAGGTCATGGTCTTAGAGTCATGGGATTGAGGCCCCTGTCGGGCTCCATGGTGGGCGTGGAGGCTGCTTGAGATTCTCCCTCTCCCTCTCCCTTTGCTCCTCCCACCTCCCCACTCATGCATGCACTCTCTTTCTCAAAAAAAAAAAATTAAAAACAAGTGAATAAATGTATGACTTCTTTACCTCTCAAGTAGGACAACTCTGGGGTATACTCTCCACACCTCTGGGGATCCTCATCAGGATGGAACCCCAATTGCTCCTGGCATAATAACTTGCATGAGAATATAACCTCTACCGACTTTTTCTACCTGTTTCATTCCCTCAGACACTCTTTCCGTGCCTCCTGAGATGACCTCCCAAATAAAAGATTTGAACTCAAACTCTTGTCTAAGGGTCTGCTTCTGAGAACCCAACTAAGACAGCACCCGTCTGTGCTTCCTAATATAGTTGTAACCAACTTAAATACAATTGGTCATCTCCTGTGGGGATTCTTTGACAGCAGGGTCTCTGCTTCTGCGTCCTAGGTCATGGCATGGCATCTGTTGTGTATGAAGTATTCAAAAAGTGCTCAGTAGCAGTCATCACGTTGATGAGGGAAGCTTGATTTGAAACCCATCCTCTGTGCTCTTCAGGCAGGGCTGCCTGAATAGACCATGCAGACGGGGTTTTAAAAAGAGAGTAGAGAGAATTCTGAACTCTTAGAAGGACAGGCCTAGATTACATGCTGCCGGGAATATCCTCCAGCTGTCTACTGGGGTGGCAGAAGAGCCCCAGGGGCTTGGGAGACGCACTTAGAACCTTTGTGGAAGAAGGGCAAGGCTGATGACAGGAATGTCAAGGTTTCAGAGACAGGCTTTTGTCTATCACAATTTTGCCTGGAGCCAGCCTTGCTTATAACATGAAAAGATGCTTTGTTATATTGGGATTTTATTTGCAATCAGTAATTTGATTTTAAGAGAGACGGTGACCAAAAAATAATAAAAAATGAATAAAAGGAACTGTGAAGTTGGGAAGTGAAAGCAACTGTCCTATACTCAGAAACTGTCCCTGAGAGCAAGTGCATTCTGCCATGTCACCATATCACTCTGCTGTTGTGCCCTATTTAGAATGCTTTCTTAATCCAGCATCCTTGGGAAAATAGCCCTTCCTTTATGCCTTTAGCATCTTTGGGTTCTCAGAAGTAGACCCTTAGACAATAGTCTGAGTCCAAATCTAGGGAATAGGTGTAAATGGTAGAGACAGACACAGTCTCAGAAAATGGTGAAGACTGAAGATAAGGGAAGTTCAAGGGAGAGAGATTCAAACTCTGCCTGGTATCTTAAGAGAAGGCTTCATCAGGCTTGTTCTTCCCAAACCACTGTTTAGGGGCACATTTTTTTTTTTAGCAGGGATGAAGATCTCAAGCAAGGAGCTAGGACATCAGGACATGAGGTAATGAAAAGACCAGAGAAAGTTTGGTGAGGAACAAGAATCTTGTTATAGAAGAAGCATGACGTAGGTAGAGAGAATCTGGACTGGAATGAGGTTTTAACTTTTATTTATGCCATAGGGTGGCAATCTGGTGAGGTCTGTGGGCCCTTCTCAGAGTAATTTCAATTATATTAAGCTTGCGCTTATCAAAACGTTGAAAAAGCTCTTATAAGAAAATAGCTGTGATTCTCACGAGTGAAAGAGTCACAGGTACCATTATTACTGTGATAGTCTGTTGCTACATGAATAATTTCAGGAAGTAATCCATTTCTATTAATGGTTAATAATGATAAAATTAGGGGCGCCTGGGTGGCACAGCGGTTAAGCGTCTGCCTTCGGCTCGGGGCGTGATCCCAGTGTTCTGGGATCGAGCCCCACATCAGGCTCCTCTGCTATGAGCCTGCTTCTTCCTCTCCCACTCCCCCTACTTGTGTTCCCTCTCTTGCTGGCTGTCTCTATCTCTGTCGAATAAATAAATAAAATCTTTAAAAAAATGATAAAATTATAACTTTTCCCATCCAAGCTCCAGCCCTTCAGGATCCGGTTAGAACCTATGGGTGAGAAACTGGCTGGTATTCAAAAGAGTTTGGACTTTTTAACCTACAAGCAAATGGGAGCCAGTGAATGTTTGCAATGGTGGGATTGTGGTGATCAAAACTGTTTTAGAAACATAAGTGTGGTCATACAGGCCTCTCCTGATACACTCATGTGTAGGGCTGTCTGCTGTAGCATGGGTGCAGGCCCAAACTCTCAGTCATTCAAACTGGAACTAGGAAGAAGAAGCAAATGCTGTCGAGAGCCTACTCAGCCCTGGCACTCTTCTGTTCCTTCCAGAAAGTACGGAGTGCTGGGGCTGGAGTGCAAAAACCAGGTATGAATGTGATGCATCTCATTAGAATGCCAAAGTAGGTGAAAATTGTCAGAGGAACGAGTTCAAGTGTGGAGGAGAAACCAAGCTTCATATTAATGCAGAATATAGTACCAAGTGAAAGTCAGTATTCTTATTTTGTAAAATGAAAGAGAAGGTGCCCCTCTTCCCCTCACGTAGAAAAAAAAAATCACCCTTTTGATGTGCCCCTAGGGATGTGGTTTACTTGTTTTAGGAAGATATGTTTTCCTCTGACTTCAGATATTCTTCAGTGGTAAAACGTTAGAGCCCCTGAAACACTAGCCAACAGCCATTTGGACCCACTCTTCTTTCATTTTATTGTCAGAATATCAGTTATACATTTCATACCTAAGATTCACCACCTGAAAGTAAATATGCAGCATATAAAGTATAAAAACATATAAACATTTTGAATATCACCCGATATGCAAAACTGTGAAGAAAATCATGAGAGTTGATTGACACAATTTCTTTTGCCCTCTGGGGAATGATTCATCACCAATCAGATGATTTTACATCAAATAAAAGGCTGTTTCATATCTATGTACATATTTATATGTCTGTGTGTATACTGACCTACTCTTTCTATATTTTCCTAAAGACTTTATTTGTTGCTTTTGAAAGAATTTTCGTTCTGAACAGAAATGTGAGAATTCACAACAATTTTTGTCTCCCCCTACCTCTCTTTCCCAACCATGTTTTCCAGCAAAGCTGAAATGGAAACCACCTGTTTTTCTTTCTTTTTCGTTAAAAAATGACATCAATAACGTGCATACCAATCTGAGGAATAAGGATGCTATTGGATACTCTTATTTGTGGGGAGGAGGACAGTAATTATAGTTTATTAGGCCTTTCAAAAATAAATTATAAAATTAAAAAGTTATTGTGTATAGTATTTTATATATTCGCAGAAAGGCGTGTATTGATCCAAACTCAATAATTCATATATTGCCTAAAGCAGTTGTTTCATTCACTTGCTTAACTGATTTAGAATTATAGCTATGCTGCAAGGAAATGTTATAGAATTGGAAAATAAACATTGCTCATAGCAAGTTGTCACCAAATAGTCTTGTGACTGGCAAAATAAGCAGCAGGACACATGGTATTAGTTGACTAATTTATTATCCATGAACATTTTGGATGGCTGTATAGCTCCCTTTTCTTCTTTAAAAACATTCCTTTCTCTGATACATTTTAATTTAAGAAATGTGAACTGAGTCATGTAAACAGAATGGGAAAGAAATGATTATTGGCAATGATGATGATTAACTTGTTTAGAGTTTTAACATTCACTTATTCATTGTTATGATCAAATGTTGAGTAAATCCTTAAAAGTGCCTACTTTTAAAAACCTATGTGCTAAACACCATTGGTCCTATTTGCTCTTTCAATTACAGATTGAATCTTGGTCACTGCCAAGTGTGATGATCCCTCATTTTCTTTTTCTTGCATTAGAGAAAGATATCTCTCTGCTTCTCTGGATGTTCCACTGGTCTGTTTTAGTTGCTGTTTTGTTTTTCCAAGTTTTTACTTAAATTCCAATTAACATACAGTGTAATATTAGTTTTAGGAGTAGAATTTAGTGATTCATCACTTACATACCACACCTGGTGTTCATTACAAGTGTCCTCCTTAACCCCCATCACCTGTTTAACCCATCGCCTCTCCAACCTTCCCTCCAGTAACCATCAGTTCTCTATAGTTAAGAGTCTGTTTTTGGTTTGTCTTTCTCTCTCTCTCTTTGTTCATTTGTTTTGTTTCTTAAATTCCACATATGAGTGAAATCATATGGTATTTGTCTTTCTCTGACTGACTTATTTCACTTAGCATAATACTCTCCAGCTCCATTCTGCTGGACTGTTATGAATATTGCCCGTTCTGTATTTCATTTTTTTGTCACTTGTATTCAGTTCTGCCTACTTAAAAATCTCCCGGGATGTCTCCCTCAATCATTCTCAGTCTGAGAAAACTCCTTTGCTCAGTTCAATACTTAATATCTTTAGATGTACCATTTTCTCCTGGGGACTGGAGTTCCTGTTTAAGAAAACATGTGTGGTGGATGTGGTAAGTGCCCTACCTGGATCCCCACATCCTCTTACTGGTCCTGTGTACCATCCCTGAGCTGTGGTGAGGGCTGGCTGCCACAGTTCACAGCTGGCCTCCTCTATGCAGAATTGCCTTCAGACAATGGGAGCTTCTCCATCCAAGAGCCTACACTCACAAGCAGTGACTACTGACACAACAGAACAATATGTTGATCCCCTTGCCTGTGAGGGAGCTAGTGCTGCAGAGCTCCCACTGGGATTAGGCTGAGACCAGACTCCCAGAGACACATCCTTGCTCAGCTACCTGCTTCCCTGAGATTGGCTCCTTAATAAGTTAATTACAAGCATCCAAATCCCTGATTCAGGCTCTGCTTCTAGGAACCCAGCTTAAGAGGACAAGAATCATGCCAGGTTTTGCCAGACAGAGTGTCCTAGCCTCTTCCACACGACCTTCCTCATATTCAAATAACAGATTCAATTAAGATTCCAATGGCAAATGGGTTTTTTGAAAGTGTAGCTCCTCTGTGATTTTCCAAGTCTATGTATTTAGTATTGTTTCTAGTCACTTAGCAGTTATACTGGCTCTAATTGTTTTGCATCCCTTAAAATGAATGGAATATCTCCCTGCAGATGGTACAGTCTAGGTGGTACTTTATGAGAATTAAGTCCTATGGAAACCAATCAGAAGGGAGAATGAAACATGAGAGACTGTGGACTATGAGAAATAAACTGAGGACTTCAGAGGGGAGGGGGTGGGGGAATGGGATAGACTGGTGATGGGTAGTAAGGAGGGCACGTATTGCATGGTGCACTGGGTGTTATACGCAACTAATGAAGCATCAAACTTTACATCGGAATCTGGGGATGTACTGTATGGTGATTAACATAATATAATAAAATAAAAAAAAAGGAAACCTAAAAAAGTGAAAGCCTAACAAAAGTTAGGAAGAGTCTTTCCAATGTTAATGCAAAATAAGATTCCAATGGCAGAGATTACTCAGCAACAATATCTAGTGGGGAATATCTTTTGAGGGAAGACCCTCAAAGAGAGACTTGTAAGGCAGCCCACTCTATAAGGTATATGTCTTCTTCCTCTAGGATTCATCCAGTTTCATCAGCTGTAGGACCCATGGAGTCTCCAGGTCTTGTTTTGGTCGTGGGGGTGGGTTCAATCCATGTAGGTGTGTGAAATCTATGTATCTTCATGAACAGAGACTTTCTCAGGTTCAGTTTAGCTCAGGGAAAAAAAGAGTGGGTAGTTTTTCTTAGAATTGTGGGTCTCAGGAATATGTAAAACAGTGACCCCAGTAAAAACAGATTTTGGATCTAGTCTCGCCTGTCAGGAGATGAGGCAGTTCTGTCCTTCCTTCAGCGTGACTGTGCCATTCTTGCTCTATTTCTGCTTCCTTGGAGCTTTTCTTCACTCATAATTCCAATTTACATGGTACCATTATGCCGCACAGACCCTTCTGTAGCACAACAAATCATATTGCATTACTTTGGTCCCATTTGCATGCTAACTAGCAGAATCTCCCAGAGTTCTGATTCCAAATCCATGTCTCTGATGAGCCCAGTTTAACACTTCTCACCGATTTTAAATTACTTATTGGCCAGCTTATGAATGGGTGGAGCTGGGGTCAGTAGCCCTCTCGCGAGTGCTAGGGGAAGTCCTGTAGTAGACAACAATTAGGTTCCTATTCTGAAGGAGTGGAGGCGAATTTCCCCGAAGGGGTCTGCGCACAGAAAGGTCCCATAAGGGGCGCCTGGATGGCTCAGTCATTAAACATCTGCCTTCAGCTCAGGTCATGATCCCAGGGTCCTGGGATTGAGCCCCGCATTGGGTTCCCTGCTCAGCAGGAAGCCTGCTTCTCCCTCTCCCACTCCCCCTGCTTGTGTTGCCTCTCTCGCTGTGTATCTCTCTCTGTTAAATAAATAAAATCTTAAAAAAAAAAAGTCACGTAAAATCGGTAATACAGTACACTGATGGACAAGCAGGAACTAGAAAGGAATTTTCAACTTGATTATCGTAACAGCAGATACTTGGAGAAGTTAGGAGGCAGATAAACTGTAATTAAATCAGACAGGTAAATTATAAGGGAATTATTTGTACTATTAACTTCCCCTAAAATAACCTATAAAGTCCTCATCTTTAGAGATATACTGTCCAGTACAGTAATTACCAGCCACATGCAGCTTCTGAAATTTGATAGAATTAATTAGAATTAAATACAATTAAGGGGTGCCTGGTAGCTCAGTTGGTTCAGCATCTGACTCTTGGTTTCAGCTCAGGTCATGATATCAGGGTCCTGGGATGGAGCCCCCCTTTGGGCTCTGTTCTCAGCAGGGAGTCTGCTTGAGGAATCTCTCTTTCTTTCTCTCTCTGCCCCTCCTCCACTTTCTCTCTCTTTCAAATATATCTTTTAAAAAAATTAAATATAATTAAAAGCTCATTTTCTCAGTTGCACAAACATATTTCCAGTGCTCAAAAGCTGCAAGTGGCATATGTATCATTTTAGAAGGTTTTGAACAGCCCTTTTAAAAAAGTTATTTCCTTTATTTAAGGGAAGAGATTTGAGAGGTTCATTTCTTTTGAGTTCTTTTTCTCTTTTCCAATAAATATGATAATAAACACATTTTTTAGTCCCTTTCATGGAAACTTAAGGACAAGGTGTCAGTTTCCTTCCATCTGTTATAACAGGAAGGACAACTGGCATTACGTAGTCATTTAAAATGCAATAGGATGTCAAACGCACTAAAAAACATTCTGTGTCTGTTCCTCCATGTTAAGATTTCTTTCTTGCCCATGTAATTCTTCCTTCTCTGGGGGGGGGGGTGGAATGGTTTTCCACAGAGATGAATAGATAGAAGAAGAGGTGGACATTATTCTTTGAGTCTCTGTACCTTAGCGGAAGGGACCTCATTGGTGTTTTTATAACCATCCTTATTGAATGCAGCAACTGTGTTTGCTGCACCCTCTAATATAGAGTGAGCTTTTCTGCTAAAGAGTTACCAAAGGTAGACCATGGTTCAAGAGCCATCTGTTTGTATTTATGCTCCTACTATATCTATGTGGACAGAGTAAAAAAAAAAGAAAAGAAAAACCCTCACTATTATAATTTTGGGATTGGGAAGATACAAATTTCTAACTTTTGCTTTTTAGAATTTACTGAATATCTATTATGTGCCAGGATTTTGCATATATTAGATAAAGTAACCATAAGCACTGACCTATATCAGGCATTCAGTAGATGTTAAGTGTATAAATGGGTTGCGTTTCCAGTGACATTGGGTAAGTATGATTTGGAGTAAAAAATGTCCACATTTTGAGAATTGATACATTACTTTCAAGGCAGCCTTGAAAAACTTGAAAACTGAATTAATCCATAATGTATGACCATTTCTGGCATTACTTCTATAAGAACATATAGTTCTTTCTTCTTCGCTCTCTGATTCTTTTCCTTTCTTCTTTTGTTTGTTTTCCTTCCTTCAACAAATTCTACATTCAAAGACTAAGAACAAAGCTCTTGCAAATCTCACTTTCTGCAGGGTATAAGAGCAGGGTCCATTTAAAACTCAGAGGTAAATTTACAAGAGGTTATTCTTGTGTGGGTTTTTTCCTCTTAGGGTAAAATTTAAAAAATTGAAAATAGCTGTGTGTCCAATTCTGGCACCAAACCAAAATGGCTGATTCTCCTCTCAAACCATGTAGAGATGCCCCAGCTTGGATGTTGCTTGGGTGACACTTAAAGTTCTTCCTTTCCTTGAAAAAAATGAAATCCTTTCTTTGACATATCTTCTTACAAACCCACAAGATGGTATTTATTCAGGTTATAACCAAGAGGAGAATAGAGAAAGGAAGACATTTAATATGATTGCACCTAAATATAGAAGAAATGGCATACGTGAACCACTTAAAAATAAGACAATCACCTAAAAATGGAAGAAAGAAAACTCAGTTTCTCTGAGATACTTCTAAAAGGACACTAGTTATATATTTAGCAATGCCATGTGTATAGATAAATATATAAAAACTTAAAAATAAGGTGTAAATAATCTGAGTTCAGGAGAAACCATCCTAAGTATATTTAATTAAATATAAAAAAATAACCAAATCACTTTTTACCTCTAAAACATGGATATGGTCTTCCATTTGAGTTTTTTCTGTGTATGTCTTAAAAGGTATGTTATTCATGTATTCCAACATGTATAATTACAATTATAATGCATATTTATACCAAATGCCTTTGTTATAGAAATTTCCACTGACTTCCACAATTAGCACCAGGTTGGATTTTGTGTTCTGTGATACATTAAGAATGTCTCTTGGGCGCTTGGCTGGCTCAGTTGGAAGAGTGTGCAACTCTCCATCTCAGGGTATTGAATTTGAGCCCCATGCTGGGGGTGGAGATTACATTAAAATGAATAAATAAAATTTTAAAATTATCTCTTGTGTTGCTGCAATCCAAGGAAAGGACCTCTCTTGAGTATGCTGTGGCTCTTGGGCACTGACGGGCCCCTGGAGAAGTCTGTGCTGGTCTGCAGGAAGGCCCCACCTGGGGACCTACTCCAGTAGAGTATCCATTACATAAACGGACATTCCTTTTCATTTCTGCATTTAGGTACCTATATCTTAGGTACAGCGACCCCAAATGGAATTAACAAAATTGAAAGTATCTTAATAAATTTTCCCAATAGGATGGAGATCATTACATCATCAAGTAAACAGAACCCTCACGTCCAGAAACAGCTAATGTGGAGTACCTTTTAAAAGGTGCTTTTGGTTATCGGTTGGAGCGAGGCTCTAACGACAACATACAAAATGTGTTCTCGCTGTCAGTGTTATGCTCTAGTAAAGTTCGTGGGTTCACTTTCCAAGTGGCCAATTACCTTTTTGTTGATCTATCCATTGACTCTGCACCTAATCCTGGCCATTTTGCCTGGTCATAAGCAAGGGCAAGCGAAAGAGTAAATGGCTCAGCCCCCATGATATGCCATCTTGCTGAAGGCATATATGTAAATGCAACAGTATATTATTCTTCCAACCATTGGGGATTTACATTCAGCCAGAAATTGAGGTTACCTGGGGAGGTGGTCGTGCCCACAGTCAACTGTGGGCCACATTTGCTGTCCTATAAAACAATTCGCTTTGGAATAGCAGATACCCAATGATGATTACCCAATTGTTCCTCCACACCCCACAAGTTATACTGCCAAGCTGTGCCTCCCTGTGCCCATTTTTTTGAGACCGTTTTTTAGTAAAATAATTTGGCATTTATGGGTCAGGGTTTTGTCTCAGTGAATATTTTTCTGATTTTAAATATCCTTTAGCCTTTATGAGGCTGTGATACATACTTGAAGCTATACGCTATGAACCATATTTTAAAACAATAAACATGCATGACTACTGCCTTTCATACTGCCAAGGATGCAGGATTACGGTAACTATAGAAGAGTGTGAGAGAAATAATTAACAACAACAACAAGAAATACTCCCTTGGTTCTTTTGAAAAAATGAAATGATTTTCCATGATATTTAAAGCAATCTGGTGAAGTTCCATTTTCTGGCCAAGGTGGTGGTTTCTGGATAGACATTATACCATAATATTGCCATTTTCTAACCATTTTTTATATACGCCTTGTTAATTTTCAAAGTCCCAATTCCCAAAGCATCAAAGAATCATCGAATTTTAAAGCTGGATGAGATCTTTGGAGGTCTGATTTACTGTAGGAAACCATTGGAGGCTGAAGAATCTGTGATCACTTTGTTCGCGTAGAAAAGAGGGTGTCAGTGCTCCGAACTGTTTGGAGAGATCAAGGGAAATGCTGAGCTGCTTTCCATTTGGATTAAAGCATTGCACTCTGGTTAGGATCTACAGGCTCTGTCTTTCAAGCCTTGCTCATGTGAGATCACTGAGTCTCAGAGTTCTGACATGTTTCCTGGGGCTCTTTCCATCATATAGTGTAACCTTGATGGCAGGGAACTTACCTGCCCGTGTCTGACCTATTATTTGTAAAGCCTTTCCTGTATATTACAGGATAAAGTACACATTCGTTCGTATCTGGCTTTTTTCAGTCAGCATTTTGTTTGTGAAATTCATTAAGTATTTCTCTACAGTTCCTTCTTGTGCTCTATAGCATTCCACTGTAGGAACTCAGCACAATTTATGCATGCTACTGCTGCTAGCTGCATGAGTACTTTCCAGCTTGGGACTCTTGAGCAAGTAGTCCATGAAAGCCAGTTGCATGTAGAAAAGTACCAATGTAAAGCAGTAACGTTACATGCTCTTTTCATTCAAAGAGCTCCTCTCTTATACGGAGGAAACTTACGTTAAAACAGCCCCTGTTGGGCCGCCTGGGTGGCTCAGTCAGTTAGGCATCTGCCTTCAGCTCAGGTCATGATCCCAGAGTCCTGGGATCAAGCCCCATGGCTCCCTCTCTCTTGCCCCCCTCCTCCAGTTCATGTGCACAAAGGGCATGCACGCTCTCTCTCTCTTTGCCTCTCTCTCTAAATCTTAGAAAAAAACAAAACAAAAAAACCTGCCCCTCTCGGTGGTAATCTGAATTCCCTATCTCTACTCCAGAGCTCCTAAAGCCTAGACATGCGCTCCAAAGTACAGCCCTGCCTTACATTTTCTTTTCTTTCTTTCTTTCCCTTTTTGTTGTTGTTGTTGTTGTTGTCATTGTTGAAGTTGGGTTTATATAGCATCTTTAAAAAAAAAATTTTTTTTTAAAGGGTAGTTGACACACAGTGTTCTATTAGTTCCAGGTGCACAACATAGTGAATTGACAAGTCTGTGCATTACTCAGAGCTCGCCATGGTCAGTGTGGGCACCATCTGTCACCACATGACATTATTGCAATTTTACTCTGTTCTCTTTGCTGTACTTTTCATTCCCGTGACTTATTTGTTTTATAACTGGAAGTTTATGCCTCTTAATCCCCTTCACTTATTTTGCCTTAGCTTTTCAAAGGGAAGGGCAATCTTTGCTGAGTTTACGTATTTCCAGATTCTGACAGTATAGAAAGTGGGACCGATAAACCCGTTTTCCATTTTAAAAGAGCCAGAAATCCCACCATTCTGTGCAACAAACCTCCCCAAATTAAACAGTAGCATTCAGCTTGAGAGGAAAATGCATTTTGGCATTTTTTCAAAGATTTGAATTTCAAAAGGTTATTATTATGCATAACAGAGAGAGGGAAATGACAATGCTATTTAAATAACCCTCTCCAGAAATTTCACATTAAGTACATTTTAGACACAGTTTCAAGATGCGGAAATTAGGAGTACTATTCTGGCAGTGTTTCCTTCCTCGAGATTATTTTACAGGGCCGACTAGCCACTGCCTCGTGGGATTGCTTCATAGGAACACAAAATGGCTAGATTAAAATCCACATTTGGTGAAAAGAGAACATTGCTCCAGACCACCACAGATTTTACCACTGCAATGGGTTTGCCTTTATTAATTAATATGTTTAAAGGAGCAAAACTTCCATCCACTGTCATACATCACAAAAGAGTCCATCTTCTAAAGTGGGCAGTAATTGCATTAACAGCTGCATTGGTCATCTCCTGTAGGTTATTCCTGCTGAAGCTTTGCAGAGGGCTCATCATCACCACTGCTGCTAGTTTGTAATTTTTTAAAGATTTTATTTATTCATTTATTTGTCTCAGAGGCAGACTGACCTGAGCCAAAATTAAGAGTCAGATGCTCCACCAACTGAACCATCCAAGCGTCCTGCTACTCTGTATTTGTGTGTCACTCTCACTATATATAACGTAAAAAAACCATATGTTAGAAGCCAGAAGAGTTTAACATGGACCCTGTATGTGCCACCAGCTAGCCCCATGATTCGTTCTAATTCTCAGCTCTTCCCTGTTTGACATGAGGCTAATGTTATTTGCTGACAGCATAGTGTTGATATCAGGAAAAGAAAAAATGACGTGTATGTTAAAGTAATGTTCGCTGTTAGAACAGCTAAGCTTAGCTCACCCATGAGAATTTTCTCTCTTGCTTGAAGTGAAGTGCAGGTGCTCCTGGTCAACAGGTGGGTCTCTTCCATGCAACCGTCCAGGGACCAAGTCTCCTCCTATCTTGAAATGTTACCACCTCCTTGCACTTCATCTTTGTCTGCATCCAGCCAACGTGAAAGCCTTGAACTGGAACTGACGGACTTGACTTCTGCACATGTCCTGTTGGCTGGGCCAAGTCATGTGACAATACTTGACTACAAAGGGAGTTGGGCCTGTAGTCCCAAGCTGGGCACACACTTTCTAGGGTGAGCTCCACATTCCAGAAGGGGGACCATGCGGCATCCATGTGCATTATGAAGCATTTGGTTGTTGTTGCTGTTAGCATTTTAGGTACTCTTCTCTATAGTACTGTCATTCCAACCCAGCATCCCAAAATCACATGGACTATCACCACCATGTTATCTTAGGAAAGAATGACCAAGGAGTGATCACAGCAAGAAATATGGTTGCTGTTAATACCCAGTGCATAGTCCAATCCACTGCCAGTATTTTGCTGTGAGTCAGCAAGTGGTTCTCCATCAGGTAGAAACCAAACTATGCTAAATCTTAAACTACCACGTATAGAAAAATTTCTCTGCTACAGTAATTCAGGGATCACAGGGAAGGAAATCTGCAGATAAACCCAGCCTTTCATTGCAGTGGATTAGTATCAGACGGGCATCCTCTTTTCCAGGTCCAGCCACTGTCTGCAGAGGCAAAAGGGAGGCCCAAGAGGCCATGCTATGGAGGCGGGTCCTACATGACCATCTCCCTGCCACACTGTCATTTGTGTTCTAGGAAAATGAATATGCCTGGAAAACTTACCGTCAGATAATCACATTGTAACCCAAATAAAATACTGCTTCAAATCAAATCAACTAACATTCCCACTCAGAGGAAATGCGCGCGCGCACACACACACACACACACACACACACACAGTCAAGTCCTGCCACTGCCTTAAGTCACTGCTTCTCAAACTTGCGTGTGCCTCAGAAATCATCTGGACAGCTTGATAAACCACAGACCAGTGGATGCCACCCCTCCAGAGTTGCTGGCTCAGTAGGTCTGGCACGGGGTGCCAAAATTTGCATTTTTGACAAACTACCCATTGATGCTGAGGCTGCAGGCCTGGGGACCATACCTGAAGACCTGCCCTCTGCTCTCAGACTCCTTCTTCGTCTCTGTCCTCAAGTCTGTCTGTCCCCTTGCTCACCGTTCTCCAACTCACTAGCCACCTTGCTGTTTCAGGAACCCAGCAGGCACATCCACATACCCAGGCCTGCGTGTTTGGCATTGCTTCATATCAGAGCTCTTTGCCCAGATATTCCTGTGGTTTACAACTTTTACTGCCTTCAGATATTTGCCCAAATAGCACCTTCTTAGGGACCCCTTCTCTTCCCTGACCATACAGTTGAAAATTTCTACTCCCCTGTTCTAGCACTCACCATCTCCCCTTCCCTGCCTTTCTTTCCCCTCCCCTGGTTTTATCACCTTCTAATACACTAAGTAATTTACCTATTTATTTGTTGTTTTTCTCTCCTGATGGGAGAAAGATGAGCCCCTTAGGGTGGCAAGGATCTTCATCTCCCCCATTGAGTCTTCAGCACCTGGAGTAGGCATGCAATAAAATATTTGTCCAAAAATGGAGTGAGGACCGTAGAAAGAAAGAATGGAAAGGCAAAATAATCTTGCTCTACGACCAGTTTAGTCAGCCTGGAATGGAAATCACATCTCAGATACACACAGCCAGTTTGCTGTACGGTTTGCTTGTAGCATCTTTGCCTCATTGTATAATTCTGGAAGTCTTTTCAGCATACCGGTTACCTTTATCCCCACTACCAGCATTATACTTGGGCTCTTTTGGGGTTTGAGAGCCACAGGTGACAGGCATTACACGAACTACTCTGAAATGATCTTATAGTAGGAGTGAGCATCTTTAGATTTGGAAGGGATCATTTGGAATGATCTCTCAAGCTCATTCTTGTTTTTGCTGCTATTATTGGACCTCTCAGCTGGTCTGACTTGGGCTGCCTGCACCAGGCATATTGCGGCCCTTCCCCTTGGGCATGCTTGCTTTCACGGAGAAGCAAATGTGAGGAAGAGAGCCAGAAGCTACAGAATACACCTTAAGGCAGGGGTTTCTGTGCATGGAAACTCTAGTTTAAAGCTGACACACCGTCAGGGGTACAGTTCATGTTCAGAATGTTGGATTGTTTGAAGACAGAACAATATCCAGTAATTCCAATTGCTTAAATTTTATTTTATTTTTTATTATGTTCAGTTAGCCAACATACTGCACATCATTAGTTTTTGATGTGGCGTTCAACGATTCATTAGTTGCGTATAACACCCAATTGCTTAAATTGTTTAAAAACTGTCTGAAATCATATAGGTTTGTAGTATTTACTAGGGAGGTTCTGTTCTTTACTCATAGCAGTGGAATCTTTTCCTGATGTTTTGACCCAAATTCTCTAACTTTACTAAGAAAGAGTTTCTTACACCCAATACTCTGTTTGTAAAACTATATGATCAGAGGCTTTAGAAGTGGGCAACTTGCTCCCCCCATATCCTCAAGCAGGTGCTCTGTGAGGCTTTCAAATACTTGAATATTATTATTAGAATAATAATAACTAACTTTTGGAGATAAGACCGAGCCCGTTGCTTTGCCCAGGTGAAGCCCATATTCTCACCAGGAGATGGTGTCAGCATATGACCCTCAGATGTGAAAAAGCAAAATTAGGGATGTGACCCATATGACCAATCTAAATAAAGCATAATTAAGGTTACTTAAGGTCATTAGGGTTCTTTTGCTCAGTGTGAAATTCCAGTGCATCAAATTTTATCATCTTGGAGACTGAAGGAAAGAAAGCAGTCTTTAATGTTCTTAAACTTGACAGTGTTTCCAATTATGATTTATGGGAGATCTGATTTGGATTGCCAGCATACGTATATGTGGAAATACAATCCTATTTTCAGTCACCTGGGAGGTTTGAGAATTAGATGGTGAACCAGTTACTGTGCATCTCCTCATTTTTGTGGAAGAGACTTCTAAAATCTTTATACCCAATGTGGGAATTTGGAGGCCTTTGTACCTGTTGGCAGGGCATGTGTCTGCTGCAGTAGCCTGTGTAAGAGAGGTAGGCATCTTAGTGTGCTATCCTGAATAGGCGAGTGCCAGAAATTGGAGCGTTCCACTGCCAGCTCTCAGATTTATGCTGGAGCTTGTTTACATGGGCCTATTTTCATAAAAGATGCCAATTGTGTGCCTCTTTTAAAAATCCCTTGTTCAGCAATGTCACATTGGTAGCTTGACATCAACCATGATTAGGAATATTTGCACCACAGAAATTGACAAAACACTGCAATCAGGGCTTGTTTGCCCCCTTCCCAGAGTCCATTGTTAAACATTTTCCAGCACCCAGTTACTAATTGTGGTAGATCATAGACCTGATCCTAATTCACAGCCTCTCCCTTGACCACACCCTTTGCAGTATGACTTTGCAACTCCCTTCTTGAAGACGTGGACTCTGTTTCCCCATACCTTGAATCTGGACTTAGGATTTGCATCGGTTATAGAATATAGTGGAACCAGCCATGTGCCTGTTTCTTGCCTAGGTCTCAAAAGGCTTCACTTCTGTCTCTTCTAAGTCTGACACCACCATAACCTGCCCATGCTATCATGCTGACAGATTCGAGTCCATGTGGCCATCCTAGGCAAGTCGTTCTCCAGCCAACCCACAGCTGACTACAGAACACTTGAGCCAGCACAGGCAAGACCCAAAGAACCACCTACCTGAGCTCAGCACCATTTGCCAACCCCATACCGTGAGCTAAACAAATGCTTAAGTCACTAACCATTGGGTGGTTTGTTATTACAGCAAAAGCTAACTGGTAAACTAAGCTACTCACAATTTCCAGTAAGTTTTAAGCAAACTGACATCAGTGGTATTGCTAGGATTAATACATGGGCCAGTGTCTATTTGGGAAACTCTGCCCACTTAACAAGTCACTTTGGAACTCCTTTTTACCTGTTACCCTCAGTTTTCTACCTGTTATCCTCAGAAAGTTGGTGAGGATATTTGGGCATTGGCATCAATGAAGCAGCATAGAGAGGGAAATTAGAGAATCTGGAGCTATCTAGCCAATGGCTGTCTGAAGACAGTGAGCCGCTCCATTCCCCCTTAGATCCATACTGCTTAGGCCATATAGTCTGCATCCGTTTCTTGAAAAGGCAAGTCCTTTTCTTTCTTGGGGCCATCATCCTCGGTGTTCCTTCTGCTGGAATGCTGTATCTCAACTTTGCAAGACCTACACCTTCTTATCCATCCATATTCTTATCTTAAGCACTCTTCACCAATATCTATATCACAAGTAGCCACAGAATTTCTCTCCTCAAAGTTACTCTATCACAGTGCTGTTCAGTAGAAATATGATGCAAGGGCACCTGGGTGGCTCAGTCAGTTAAGCATCTGACTCTTGATCTCAGCCCAGGTCTTGATCTCGGGGATGTGAGTTTAAGTCCCACTTTGGGCTCCATGCTGGGCATGGAACCTACTTAAAAGAAAATATGCAAGGTCCATATTTAATTTTAAATGCTCTAGTAACCATATTTTAAATTTAAAACAAAAGTGATCTTGATATATTTTACTTAATCCAAAATACTCAAAATACTGTCATTTCAATACATGATGAATACATAAAGTTAGTAAGTCTTATGACCACAAAAAACCTGTGCACTGTTGTTTATACCAGCCTTATTTATAATAGCCCCAAACTGGAAACAACCAAATTATCCCTCAACAGGTAAACGGTTAAACAAACTGGGGTGTGCCATATCATGGAATACTACTCAGCAATAAAGAGGAACTATTGATACTCAAAACAATTTGGATGGATCTCATTATGCTGATAGCAAAAAAAAAAAAAAAAAAAAAAAAAAAAAAACCACCCAAACCCATCTCAAATGGCTATACACTGTGTGATGCCATTTATAGAACAGTCTCGACATACAAATTAATGGATATAGAAAACATTAGTGGTTGCCAAGGGTGAGAGGGTGGAGGTGACTATAAAAAGGATAGCAGGGAGGAGATCTTTATGGTTATGGAACAGGTCTGTATCTTGACTGTGCTGGTGGTTTCATGAATCTACGCATGTGATACAACATTGTTCTGCTATTTGCGCACATTGCACCAACGTCAAATTGCTGGTTTGGATATCATACCGTAATACGTGACTATGGATAGAAACTGGATGAAGGGTACAGGGAACCTCTCTGTGTTATCTTTGCAACTTCCTGAAAATGTAATATTTCAGAGTAATGTCCAGGGACTAATTCCTGAAACCCATGAATATGTTAGGTTACATAGCAAAGGGAAATTGGGGATACAGGTGGAATTATGGATGCTAATAAGATGACCTTAAGATAGGGAGATTATCCAGATGGGCTCAATGGAGTCACAAGGATTCTTAAAAGTGGAAGAACAGGGCAGAAGAGGAGAGTCAGGTGGAGGAAAGAACAGTCAGAGAGAGATGCGATATTGCTGCTTCGAATATGGAGAAAGGGTTCAAGAGCCAAGGAATGCAGGTGGCTTCTGGAAGCTGGAAAAGGCAAGGAGATGGAGTCTTCCTTAGAGCCTCCAGAAGGGGATACAGCTCTGCTGATGCCTTGACTTTCACCCACTGGGACCCATTTTAGACTTTCTGACATCAAGAACTGTAAGAGAATGGATTTGTGTTGTCTAAGCTGCTAAGCTTGTGGTACTTTGTAACAGCAGCAATAGGAAACCAATGCAGTGAGAATTTAGAGAGATGTACAGATGTAGTGGACATTTGGGGAGCAGAATATGCAGGAATTGGTGATGATTGGATGTAGAGGATGATAGAGAAGGGGAAGTCAAAGTACATTCCCAGAATTCACCTCAACAATTTGATACAGCATGGTATTGTATACTAGGATTGAGTTATTGAGAAAAGGAACCGGTTCAACAAATAGGAAGTTTGTGACTTAAGTTTTGGAGATGTCAGGAGTGGGAAGAATCCAAGAGGGGATTTGGATGCATAAATCAGGAACTTAGGAGAGGAGCATGGGCTGTGTCTCCATGTTTAGGGTCATCAGCATAAAGAAGAAGTAAATTTGTGGTATGAGATAAGACCATGGTGAAAAGTAGCTTTTGAGCATAACATTTACATATTTTTCTGCAATTTTTGAGTGCCTACTCTGTTGATGCTATTCTATGAGCTATTATAGTCTTCTTGCTACTGTTTTAACATTATCGTATCACTCTGGACAGTGTGAAAATGGTTAGAATTTAAAGATGTTTTACTCAAAGTACTCCTTTTGTCAATCCTATGCATGAATGGCAGAAAAATGAGATGGATGAATTGAAGCCAGGATGGAGAGCCGGGTTGGACCAGAGTGGTCTTGCAATGTTGACGGTCCAGACAGTGGGAGTTGGGTGCATGGATGCGATAAATCTAACTGCAGCCACAGATTCCAGAGTCAAGATGGAATCAGCAAGCTTAGATGATAAGGAGCCAGCAAATAGGTGAAATTCACATAACTCAAATCAGTAGGATGTGCCTAAGAGAGTCCTATAGTAGAGAAGGACAAATAAGAAGCAAAGAGTCCGGTATGGAGGATGAGTTCAAATGCAAAGGATAGGAATTGGAATCCAGAGTCCGATCCCAAGGGGCTCCAGCCATTGAGGAGGCACTCAAAGTACTCCTTTTGTCAATCCTATGCATGAATGGCAGAAAAATGAGATGGATGAATTGAAGCCAGGATGGAGAGCCGGGTTGGACCAGAGTGGTCTTGCAATGTTGACGGTCCAGACAGTGGGAGTTGGGTGCATGGATGCGATAAATCTAACTGCAGCCACAGATTCCAGAGTCAGGATGGAATCAGCAAGCTTAGATGATAAGGAGCCAGCAAATAGGTGAAATTCACATAACTCAAATCAGTAGGATGTGCCTAAGAGAGTCCTATAGTAGAGAAGGACAAATAAGAAGCAAAGAGTCCGGTATGGAGGATGAGTTCAAATGCAAAGGATAGGAATTGGAATCCAGAGTCCGATCCCAAGGGGCTCCAGCCATTGAGGAGGCAGATGCCGTTGGATTACAGCTCAGGTCATGAATGCAGGCTTGAGGGGGGAGGTTAAGATGGCGGAGGAGTAGGGGACACCTTTTTCAGCCGGTCCCCTGAGTTGAGCTGGATAGGTACCAGACCAGCAGGAATATCCACGGAATCAGCCTGAGACGCAGGAAGATACATCTGGATCTCTACAAATGAACATCTCCAGC
>NC_048230.1:79799087-79808327 GCF_002007445.2 Ailuropoda melanoleuca | reverse complement strand
AAAAAAAAAAAAAAGAAATGCAGGCTTGAAGCACAGAGCCGCTAGATCACAGGTATCTGTGCAGTAGAAATAGGGACCAGATACAAGAATTAACCTTTTTTTTTTTTTAACCAATCCAACATGTTCTGAAGTTTTTCTGGAGGGGTTGGAACACCGTGACTGTCTCATGGGTGATATCCAGGAGACACTACAGTGAAAGAATCTGAGGAAGGGGAGCATGTCATTTACATCTTTTTCGATGCAATAATAATTTTTCTGAGAGAATAACTTTATTTTTAGATTGACCCCATCCCAAGTTTTTTTTTTCCCCCCCGAATCACAAGTGTGTGATCCATGTTCTATTTTACCTTAAAGCAACATGGTTAAACACCTGATCCTGAGGCTACGACCCATGTGTGTCTGAGCAATGGCACCTCAACAGGGGGATGGTACGGTTGGTGCCATCCCCTCTGGAGTACAATTTCTCAAACAGCCATCTTTCTTCTACCAATGACAGGCCAGTCATTAAACCTAAATTATCGGAACATGGCTAGGTATTTCCGAAGTCCTTAAGTACCCATTATTACATTTACCAAGTTCTTCAAAATAGCATTGAGGCTAAGAAAAGAAAAACCTCTTCATGAGAGAGTCAGCGAGGAAAGAATCACTTTTAAGATGTACATTAAAGGCACCATATTTAATTCTGTGGTTTTCAAGTATGCAGCTGTCTGTCTAGTTCAAAACCTTGATAGTCCAATAATTACATTAACTCCTCACTTTAGCTGTAGGGCTTGCAAGCGTACCTCCAAGTAGTTGCCATTGCCAGAGGTTAGATCAATACCATTTTGATGGTGAGGGGAGATATGTACAAAAGATTATCTAATAGATTGGCTCCCACTCTGCTCGTCTTATCCCTACCCCATTCCCTCTTCACCACGGTCCTTCTCTGCTAACCACTTCCCCCATGCAGGTCAAAGCTCCTAGAACATATTCATACTATCATCTGTTATTTTTTATATTTTTAATTTATTCTTGTTATAAAATATATGTAACATAAAAGTCACCATTTTAGCCATTTTTAAGTATAGTTGGGTGGCATTAAGTCCATGCACATTCCTGTGCAACCATCACCTCCATCCATCTTCAGAACCTTTTCATCTGTCCAAACTGAAACTGTATACCATTTTACAGTAAGTTTTCCCAGCCCCTGGCAACCACCATTCTACTTTTTGTCCCCATGAGTTTAACTACTTTAGGTACTTTATATAAGTGGAATCCTACAATATTTGTCCTTTTGTGGCTGGCTTATTTCATTAATTATTTCATTATTAATGTCTTCAGGGTTCGTCCACATTGTATCATGTGTCTTAAGTATCTTTAATAATTTTGAATACATTAGAAAAGCAATAGCTTGTGAGCTTGTGTCCTGTGGCCCAAAGTCCATTCAAAACCTCTTACGAGCATGCCAATGTTTTGGAAACTACAGATGCTTCCCATCAGTATACCA
Organism: Ailuropoda melanoleuca; assembly: GCF_002007445.2. Taxonomy (NCBI): domain Eukaryota; kingdom Metazoa; phylum Chordata; class Mammalia; order Carnivora; family Ursidae; genus Ailuropoda; species Ailuropoda melanoleuca. Next base: position 79,806,841 of record NC_048230.1, on the reverse strand, counting down.
CTATTCTTTTTTTTTTTTTAAAGATTTTATTTTATTTATTTTACAGAGATAGAGACAGCCAGTGAGAGAGGGAACACAAACAGGGGGAGTGGGAGAGGAAGAAGCAGGCTCATAGCGGAGCCTGATGTGGGGCTCGACCCCATAACGCCGGGATCACGCCCTGAGCCGAAGGCAGACACTTAACCGCTGTGCCACCCAGGCGCCCCAGTATACCACTATTCTTACTGGATATTCAGGCTGTACAAATTAATAAAGAATGGCAGAAGTTGTACAAAAAAAATAAAATTACCAGGCGTGCATGCGTGTGTGTGTGTATGTATATATGTGTGTGTGTGTGTGTATGTGTATATATATATACATATATATGTGTGTGTATATATATATATATGTATATATATATATGACTAGTTAAACTTTGAGCAAGAAAGTTGAAAATGGAATTCATAGTCCTGAAACTGACTTTTCGCTCTAAAAAAATTCAGGAGAATCAAGTATTAGTGGCAATTTTCAGGGCCAGTAACCATGCTTGAGTCAGGTAGAGTTTTCAAACCAACCTGCAAGGTCACTTCATTTCCTCATTTCCCACCTAAATAAGAATGTTCTTATCAATTCCTGCCTACATGCTTGTGATATTTAATATTCTGTGACAACTTGACTATAGGAAGGGAAACTCAGATTGCTGGTAAACTGTTTCTGGGTGTGTGTGTGTGTGTGTGTGTAAGGCTGTTTCTGGAAGAGATTAGCATTTGAATTGGCAAACTGAATATAGCAGATGACCCTCCCCAAGGTGAGTGAGCACCATCCAATTCCTTGAGGTCCCAAACAGAACAAAAAGGCAAAGGAAGAGTGTGAATTCACTCCCTTCCTGCTTGAGCTGAGACATCTAGTCTTCTGCCCTTGGACATTGGCGATATTGGTTTTTATGTTTTCGGATTCAGACTGGGACTTACATCATATGGGCCCCTGGTTCTGAGACCTATGGACTCAGACAGGACGACACCACTAGCTTTCTCCAGCTTGTAGAGAGCAGACCATGGGAGATTTTGGCCAACATAACCACATTAGCCAATTTCTATACTACATTTCCTCTTCTGTACGTCTGTGTAAATCCTGTTCTGTTTCTTGGAAGAACCCTGACCAATACAATGCATGTACCATGAGCTGCAGGCAGTATGAGCTAAGAGACCTCCTAGAGAGGCAAGAAATGAGGGATGCCAGTTTGTCAGTTGTGGTTTCTGTACATGTCTCCATCTGCTTATTATGTAAGTGTGCAGTTCAACAATCAGAGGAGATACTTCCTTCCCCAGCTGCACACCACTTTCGGTAAATATGGCCACCATAAAATTAAGTAGGCTTTTCTGGTGCTCAGAAACCTTAACAAGTAATGTAGAACAATAGAAACAAGGGTAAAAGGGCCCAGGATTAGAAATCAACTGTGACTGAAACACCTTAATTAATACTCCTTCTGTATGAACTGCCACTTCCCAGGCAAGACGAGAGTCTGAGTACACCAATGCCATTTGGCAATCCACGCTGTCATCTGTGTTGTTTTTCAAGAGCCAGCGACGTCTTCAGTCATTCATGAGTGGCTACTCTCCAAATTTCAAAATGATGGTTGGGAGCCCCCTGTGTACCCTGTTACCTATGTAGATCAATCTCTTTTTCTGAACATCAACTGAAGGATGGATTTTTAACATTTTACTTGAGTATATTTGGATGCATGTAAATTTTGACAAGTGTGTGTTGTCTGTTGGTTCAAAGATATTTTAGGAAAGAAATATACCACATGTGGTTTACAAAAAAGCATGAGAACTCTAATGATTGCCTGACCTGCCCCCCATGATAACTCCAAGTTCTGCTTATCATAAGTGGCCTCCATGACATTTCTTCAGTTTGGGCCTTTTTTTTTTCTTTCAGTTTTTCTTTTTCTTTTTTTTTTTTTAAAGATTTTTTATTTATTTATTCAACAGAGATAGAGACAGCCAGTGAGAGAGGGAACAAGCAGGGGGAGTGGGAGAGGAAGAAGCAGGCTCATAGCAGAGGAGCCTGATGTGGGGCTCGATCCCATAACGCCGGGATCACGCCCTGAGCCGAAGGCAGACGCTTAACCGCTGTGCCACCCAGGCGCCCCCAGTTTTTCTTTTTTAAGGTTTTATTTTTAAGTAATCTCTGCCCCCAACATGGGGTTTGAACTCACAGCCCCGAGATCCAGTTGCATGCTCTACCAACGGAGCCAGCCAGGCGCCCCTCAGTTTTTTATATATAGCCAAAGACATATGTATGCAGCTATAGCAATTTTCGGCATCTCCATCCTTTTCTGCTACGTAGATAGAATTCAGCCTTATTACATAATCTGCCCATCTCCCTTATTTTCCCGATATGATTTTTTCAGCTGTTTTTTGTTAAATATGTAAATGGTCCTCAGATTTTGTGATTTTTGTCATTGCTTACTGATAAGCCAAGATTTATATTATGATTATCTTTTCTTTCCATTCCAGTTTTAGGTTTTCCCAAAGTTTCTTGTTGTCTTTCTCTTCTTTTGATAATGGCTTCTTTATAAATAAACATTTATTTTGCTTATTACGTCTTACAAGGTGACATGTACTTTTGTTGTTTATCTCCAAATTCCCTGCTACTTTGTGATGTCACACAGGTGTTTGGGAGAGTCCCCCAGCCTGCGTATGCACCCCAGGCTATTTCCAGATACACATTTACTGGTTTTACCTAAAATTCACTTTAAATGACAATAATTGCATATTGATAATGGAATAGGACTTTGCAATCAGTCAAACATGGCCCTTAAGGACCAAGTCTTGAAATTAGGTAGACTTGGATTTCTTTCATCTTCTGCCACTTGCTAACCATGGTACCGTGGGTAACCCCGTGACTTAACCTCCCAAAGTTTCAATCCCTGCACTTGTAAAATAAAAGTTATACCTCAAAGAGTTGTCAAAATGTAAGAGAATGACCTTTCCACTTAGCCTAGACCATGTCTGATCTCAGGAAATACTCATTTCATGTTACCTACTATTGCTAGTACTGATGTTTTCAAAGGGCTTCTTCCATTGCCTTCTTATTTAGTAATTCTAACTATTCCAGAAGCTCAGCCAATCTGGATTATCTGCATTTAGAGAGGAGGGCTCTATCTCAGGCAGGGCATGCCAAGTAGTGGCAGTGGGACCAGTATGGTATTCAGGCAGCAAATGTAGACAGCATGGGTGAGCCTTTTCTCAGGATGTGGACTGCTTGGGCTTGCATCCCTTTTCAGCGTCTTCCTACCGGGGTGAACTTGGGCACTCCTTAACCTCGCTGAGACTCCATTTCCTTATCTGTATGGCAGGAATAATAACAGTCCTTACAACGTAAATTACCGTGAAGAGAATACACGAGTTTATACAGACAGGACAGCATCTGGCACACTTAGTACTATATTGTCTACTTTAAGTAGCATTTTCTGGTCCCCTGTGAGGTGCTGGGGCACCACACCAGGCAGCCTGACACTAATGATCCCGGGGGCCCTTCTCTTGCTTGCCAGTCCCTTGAATCTCTGCTCATGATCCCAGCTAATGAGGCCGAGTGTGGAGATGCCACACACGAGAGCTTTTAGGCTAGGCATGTGCCTCAGGCAGCACTAAGGTGGGGCTGAGAGCTGTGATGTTGCTGAAAGCAGCTGGCGGGCTGAGAGGACTGTGAAGCTGTCAGAGCGTTGCTTTGGAGTCTGGGAATTTGGATTTCCTTCAGTTTCTTCCATGACACAGCTTCTAGACAAGAACACATGGTGACCAAAACCATCCATCAGAGCAGTGTAAGGTTTGCTCTGAATTTTGCAAGAAATTTCCAGAAACAAGGATTCTGGGTTCTGTTTATTCTCTTCCTCTAGGAAGAGTTACTGTGTAACTACACAGTAGCAGAGAAGTCCCACAAAGCAAACGTATATAACCCATTGTTTCCCAAATGTACTTGACTAAGGAACCATCCTCCATTCTCCACGTTCTTCACCTTTCAGAGAGCTGGTGCGCACAGGAACACACTTTGGTTAATGCATAGTCAAACTAGCAGGTGAGCACTCACATGTGTGTTTAATAGTGAAAGTAATTAGGAAATAGCAGATATAAAGCCTAGAAATGCCTAATTAAGAAACCTGTAGCAGGGGTGCCTGGGTGGCACAGTTGGGTAAGCATCTGACTCCTGATTTCGGCTCAGGTCATGATCTCAGGGTTGTGAGACTGAGCCCAGCATCGGGTTCCATGCTCAGAGGGGAGTCTGCTTGATATTCTCTCTCTCCCTCTGCCCCCCCTCAAATAAATAAATCTTTTTAAAAAATAAAAACCTGTAGCAAAATTTTCTGTGCTGAATGATATCTACCAAAACATCCTAGAAGTAAGTCGGCTGGAACTCTGGAGAAGGATGTGGTATTCTGTGCCCTTACTTTATGTGGATGCTGAGAAGCAAGGGTCTTTTTTTCTATGTGAGGATTTGTCCTGGCTCCCAGCAGCCCTTTGGCCTTTGCTCAGTGACAGAGTTCTGCTCAGTCAGGAAAAAGTTTCTTTCTGGAGAGACATGATAGGATCCCAAAATTTCCAAAATCTACAGTTCCCATGTTTGAGCTCACCATTCTCACCCAGGCATATCTCTAGCGGACAAGTTTCCTGAGAAGGGCAGAGGTGGGGATGTCTGGTAAAGCACAGCATTGCATTGTCTAGTGATTAAAAGCATGTGTTTTGAGGTTCTGAGTCTCCAGCTTTGCCATTTTTTAACTTCTGAAATTTTGTTTCCTCCATGGAGATATGATAATAACACCTCCTGTGCAGGGAAGAGTTAATATAGCAGCACTGCACCTATCTTGGAAAAGCCAGTTTGCAAGGTTGGCCCTTGGGTGACATCTGGGAGCTTCGATTTTAGGGGGGTTCCCACGTCTCCCTGAAAAGAATGGTTCACTGTGACTAAACTGTTTATGCAAACAATATTGTTTATGCTGAACCCCTGATTTTCTTCTGGAGTCTAAAATTTTGGCACGGGCCAAGCAAAGGGTGCCTACATGACTAATACTGAATAAAATTCCCAGGCCCTGGGTCTATAACAAGTTTCCCTGGGAGACAGCATTTTTCATGTATTGTCACAATTCATTGCTAGGGGAATTAATCACGTCCTGTGTGAATCCACCGGGAGAGGAGCCCTGGAAGCTTACTCCTGGTTTCCTCCAGACTTTGTCCATGTGCCTTTTCCCTTTGCTGATTATGCTTTGCATACATTCACTGTAATAAATGACAGCTGGAGTGCGACTGTATGCTAAGTGACTGTGAGTTCTCCTAGCAAATCAAAGCTGGCAGTGTTCTTGCAACATCCCCTCCTGCCCCCACAGCCAACAAGCGGACACAGTGAACCTTGGGCTCTATGCCAGGTACAGACTAAGCATGGACATATCAGAGAGAAGAAAACACTTACCAAGCAGATCTTGGATTTTAGGAGGACCTCCTACCTTGCATCTCTCTGCTTCTTGGTGTAAAAAGCATCAGGATTCTTTCCCCTGAGTGTGAGATTCCTCATTGCTGTCAGAGTAATAGCCATCGCTAATGAAATATCACCATACACCATGGAGATTCCCTCTACATTTAGTCAACTGTGAGCTTCACAGGAATGTTGCTTGAAATTGTAGAACTTTTTAATTTTCCTTTCTAGTTTCTTCCTCTATAACTCCTTAGCTCAAACTTACTAGATATGTAGCACTGTATTTATAACCATTTAAATTACAGTTGTGTAGTATCGCAGAATACAGTGTAGGAAAATTAATTCAGCCACAGGGTTTCCTCTCTACAACTGCCTTATTTTAGAACAAGAACAGTATTCGTTCATTGATATTTTCCTTTTTTACATTCTCATTTGAATGGCATGGCAACCACTGGGACATTCACAGTCAGGAAGGGAATAGTAAAACATTTCTATTCTGGTTCTAAAAATATTTGACCTAGCATTTTCAGTGCTTGTTCATGTATGAATTCGTGCAAAAAAACAAAAAACAAAAGAACCCTCTCATCTCCTGTGATTTTTCTAAGATAATTGCTACCTTGTTTTTAAAAGAATGGTCATAAAGTTTATTAAAACATCAAGGGGATTCAGCCAACACATGACCAAATTTTATTTTCAAATCGAGAGGTGGTATGTGGACTCGCTTACTTGGCATAATACCCTGCCTACTGAAAACCTTCCAGGCCCTCATCCGACCAGAGAGTAGCGTCACAATCAAGATTCCTCTGACTTAATGGAATTGTATAACAGCTAACGTAGTTACCCAGATTGGACATTATTACTTGAGACTTTGAAGCAGCTAAAGTAGAGAGAGAAAAATGATGGGCATCTGCAGTTACAAGGTATGGGATCATAAGTGAGTCTTTGCTATTAGCATTTTCTGTGCCAAAATTTACTCCACTATGTAATGGCTTAAAGCAACAGCCACTTAGTGTGTCCTGATTCTGTAGGTCAGGACCTTGGGTCTAGCTCAGCTGCATGGTTCCTCTGCTAGTTTTGACTGGGCTCACCTAGTGGATAGCTGCTGGTCAGCTGCGTGGCTTTGCTACCAGGGCTGATTGTTGGTTGGGCTGATGGGTGGCTGGACCAAAGTGTGTCTTCCTCCAGCGGCATGGCGTAGCCTTGTTCCAAGAGCAGCAAGCAGGCAAACCCCAATGTACAAGATCATTCCATGCTTGTGTCATGGATTCTTTTGTCCCATTGGCCACAACAAATTACATATCCAGGCCCAGAGTCATGTGGGAGAGACCCATCCAGGGACATGGACACTGGGAGGCATGAAACATCTGGGGCCATTCCTGGGATTGTCTATCAGAGCTGGATTCCTTTAGTTCTTTACTGTTTGGCTTGGGTGTTCTCAAATGTTTAAAATCAGCCGACTTATATTTATTAATCCACTTAGTAAGGTACTTAACTAGTTTTTAAAAATTACGTTATGCTCTCCAAAATAGAAAACACATCAAGGGGTTTTGATCCTTTATTATCTTTCGTTGATTTTTCTTAATCACCTTATGTGTTTTCCAAATTAGTTTGAAGTAACAACCAAGATGGATAAGAAAGTGGGCTTTGATAGTCTGGGAAGTTAAAGCTGTGAAGAATCTGATCACTGTCAAGAGAATACACTCCATCCAGTGCTGTGGGCTAAATGTGTCCCTCCAAAACCCATATGTTGAACTCCTAATCCTCAAGGTGATAGCATTAGGAAGTGGGGCCTTTGGGAGATGACTAGCTCACGAGGGTGGAATATTATGAATGGAATTAGTGCCATTATTAGAAGAGGCCAGAGAGAGCTCCCTTTTCCCTTCCAACATGGAAGGTTCCAGCAAAAAGATAGCCACCCGGGAAGTAGATTCTCACCAGACACCAAATCTGCCAGAGCCTTGATCTTGGACTTCCAGACTCCAGGACTGTGAGAAAGAACCATCTGTTGTTTATAAACCACCCAGTCCCGGGTATTTTGTTATGGCAGCCCAACAGACTAGTAGACATCAATAGAGAATATAATAGGACCATGAGAAAACTTGAAGGCAGCAGGAAGACCCTGTTTGGCAAGCAGGGATAACTGGTTAAAAGAGGAAACACATTTTTTTTTAATTTTATTTTATTATATTGTGTTAATCACCATACAGTACATCCCCAGATTCCGATGTAAAGTTTGATGCTTCATTAGTTGCGTATAACACCCAGTGCACCATGCAATACGTGCCCTCCCTACTACCCATCACCAG
>NC_048230.1:79758007-79798997 GCF_002007445.2 Ailuropoda melanoleuca | reverse complement strand
TCCTAGTTCTTATGTTCCATAGATGAGAGAAATCATATGATAATTGTCTTTCTCTGCTTGACTTATTTCACTTAGCATTATCTCCTCCAGTGCCGTCCATGTTGCAGCAAATGTTGAGAATTCGTTCTTTCTGATAGCTGAGTAATATTCCATTGTATATATGGACCACAGCTTCTTAATCCAGTCATCTGTTGAAGGGCATCTCGGCTCCTTCCATGATTTGGCTATTGTGGACAATGCAGCTATGAACATTGGGGTGCATATGGCCCTTCTCTTTACTACGTCTGTATCTTTGGGGTAAACACCCAGTAGTGCAATGGCTGGGTCATAGGGTAGTTCAATTTTTAACTTTTTAAGGGACCTCCACACTGTTTTCCATAGTGGCTGTACCAACTTGCATTCCCACCAACAACGTAGGAGGGATCCCCTTTCTCCACATCCTCTCCAACAATTGTTGAAAAGAGGAAACACATTTTAATGAAAGTTGAAGGCAAGGGAGAGAGAGGGTCAGGAGGAGGGGGAGAGCAAGGGAAGATGTTAACATCTGTGGAGCTCTTACCCCAGGCGGTAGTCACTGAATAAATGTACTGTGCTTGTGATTTTAGTCCATCAGCAAATATTTCTTGAGCCCTACTATATGCCAGGCACTGGCACCCTGCAGTGAACAAGCCAATAGTATCCCTTCCCTGGTAGATCTTCTATTCTAATTGGGAAAACCAGACACCAGACACACCATTACACCTAATTAATTGACAGCAAGTGGATACAAGCTGTAAAGAATACGTACCTGGAGCTGTACGAGTGTATAACCCACCTAAGGGCTGAGATAAGGCTTCCCCAACAAAGCAGCATTGAAGCCAGACCGTCATCTTTTATATAAAGTGTCTGCAGCAGTGTTTTCAGAATTCCCCAAATGATCATGATTGCCCTATTCACAATAAACTGAGAGATGGAAAAGCAATTACACCCAAGATCATAGTGAATAGGTGAATCAGCCTGGCATTCAAACCCAGGACGTCTTATATATTTTCAACACTATAAAGCACACAGTGACTATTTCGCAGGTATCCTGGAAGTATCCTGGTCACAGGATATGTTTCAATTAGATCAGCTACATGGTTTCAAACAGGCAAAATACATTATACAATGTTCTAAATATAATATACAGTGGGAAGTGGTCTTCCTCCCTGCCTTGTCCCCCAGGCTCCCTTCTCTCCTTCTCTGCAGGTAATGCCACTCAAGTTTCTTGTATGTTTGTTCAGAGATCTATTTAATATTTGCGGCACTTACTTTGTGCCAGGTGCTTTTCAGAGTGTTTTACAAATGCTTGCTTGTTTAATCCTCATAAGAATCGTATAGGGTGAATGTGATTATTAACCCCATTTTTTCATATATACCCTTATTTGTCCAAAGGTTTAGATTTTAAGTGCACGCCAAACTTTAAGATGTTCCTCCCTGTGTGCTTGTCAGCTTTTGCTTTGCTAATACCACATAACAAGGTCGCAGTCTTAGTGGCTTAATTATAAACATTGCTTTCTTACTCATGAGTCACCTGTGGTTCAGCTGCGCGTGGATCCAGACTGGAGGTTGGATTTGGGTTTGCTTCATGCATATCTCCTTCCAGGATCCAGGCTGAGGGAGTATCTTCCACAAGGCACATCTTCTTGCCAGGTGGCAGAAGAACATGGAAGAAAGTGGGAACACACAGTGCCTTCAAAACCCTCCACATGGCCAAATACAAAATCAGTGGGGCAGGGAACTATATTCCACACGGCAAGGGCAAGGAGAAAACAGATTAGGAATGAAATAACTAATCTCCACACCGTGAAAATCCAACTTTCATCTTTTGCAGCTGAGACATAGAGGAATAATTGAAAAGCCAGAACTGCGGATGAGTAATTTTCCTATCGTCTTCTGCTGGTGAGATCTAAACAGCAATCTCTTTTCTGTTTGCATTTCCCAGGTTTGCATCATGTTTGGAAAGAAAAAGAAAAAGATTGAAATATCTGGCCCCTCCAACTTCGAACACAGGGTGCACACTGGGTTTGATCCACAAGAACAGAAGTTTACGGGCCTCCCTCAGCAATGGTACAGCCTGTTAGCAGACACGGCCAACAGGCCGAAGCCCATGGTAGACCCTTCCTGCATCACACCCATCCAGCTGGCGCCCATGAAGGTATGGCGGGGATTCTGTCTTTAAGTTGGCTCAAGAGGCATGTTCTCATTTGATGCAGTGCACCATCTTTACAGGCAAGCTAGAAAAATGCCTAAATCATGCACTTGTTTTTAAATATCCGCTGATGATCCACACATATTCTTCAATGATTATAATGTTCATCACTTATTGTAAATTGCAGCACGTGAAAAAGAACCTCAGCTCTCAGATGTGAGTTTTTTTTTTAAATCAAACACATAAAATGCAATCACAAAATAGAGAAGTCCTATTTCTACTTTAAAATGCTCTTTGCTAGTCTTCATACTGAAGAATATTATTTACCCCCTCTGGTAAGTGTTGACAGTAACCTCCGATTAAATAGGCAACCTTTAGGTGTTTTGCATTTGCCCTCAGAATGTTTAAACTTGTATATAAAACTTAGTACTAAGAGATTTTAACAATAATGAATCATATGTATTTATATTCACATGCACATATGCATATATATCCACACATATATGCATGTTTTATACATAATCATATTTAAATACATATATATTCATATTTGTCTCCACGGTCTAGCTATTTCAAATAAAACGAGTCACTTGAGTCCTAGACTAGGATATAATTTACCTTAAAGAAATGGCTAGTAGATTTTTGGCAAGGGATGTTCATGAAAATAATTTCCTCAAAGCAGAAATTAGTCTCAGTAAATTTCAGATATGTCGAGTGACTACAGAGAAAATCCAGTCATTGCTGTTTCCTTATGCGTCTCAGAAGGATAAGAATTCTGTAGACCACCAAGCAATTGCCCAAAAGCTCCCTATGGGAGTTAAACGTCATTGAAGTTTATGGTCCTGTTAAATCTAATACATTAGATTCTATTCTGTGTCTCTTGCTCATCGTATTAGCAGACATCAGAGCTTTGAATACCTTCTTCTGTGTAAACATGAATATTGAATACATTGTATTTAAGTGTTTAGGCAAAACAGAAGTGGTTGCATTTTAGAGGATGCAAAGAAGCAGCCTAGCTGCTAAGTTACCAGAAATTCTTATAACACCGGAGCTGAGTAAATTAGAATTGTGATTCCATCATTCCTGCATGGTCTTGGTCATTCTGTTCTGGTTTTGTGTTGTTTTCTCTTCTGGTCTTGAAACAGGTTGGTCTGTGCAACTCAAAGATAAATACAGAGTCTTCTAATTGTGCATTTTGTGAATGTGATTTTCTGATAAGATTTTGAAACTTTTCAGGCCAGCTAAAATGTAAAAATCTCAAAAGATGGATATCTGAGAAGATACGTCTTTAGGGACAAAAAGGAACCTCCCATTTAAAGAAGGAGGTTTAATAGATATTTAATAGAAACTGACCAATCAACCAACTCTACTAGTTGATATTAGGTAGTATCTTTTTATCGATTAGGATTTTCTCCCTAAGAGAAGGCTAATGCTTCACTAATGACTAAATAACAGGGTGGGCCATATCTAATAAGAAGTTGGGATTAGAAAGAATTTGCTTTTTATTTATTTTTATTTTTTCTCATATCCCAAGTTTTTATAAAACTCAGACAGTGGAATGTGCATCATGCCCAGAACAGTTCTCTGCCATCGATCCTCACGGTGAGGGAAAAATCCCCAGGTGAAACACAACTACTGATGAGGAATATTCCAGAAAGGAGGAGAGTCTTAATGTAACTTCAGAGCTGAAGGCCCAGGACATGTGCTGTCTTATTAGAGAGTGTGTTTCTTATTGGGAAAGGAGAGAGTATCATTTATTCGCCATGGTTTTTCATTCGTCTGAGTCCTAGCAGGTCCAGGCTGGCAATGAAGGAAGACGCTCCTATCTCAGTGATAATCCACCATGCTTGGTGGATGTAGGACTTCACAGGACTTCTAGTTCATTTCTTCCATCTCTCAGATGAGCTGGCCCATTATCCTCTCTGACAGAATTTGTCAGCCCCACTGAGAGTCGGAGCAAGGTTTCCTAACTGCTGAGCTCCTGAGTCCCCAGGATTCTCTTACTCACTCTATGGGCATTCTTGCCCTGAAGCCCCATGAGTGAGCCTTCAATCTGTAGGAAATGAAAATATTTGTTATAGACAATTACATGCAAACTGCAAGAGGACTGGAAAACACAACTCCAGCATAGACCCAGGCCTGAATTTTGCAAATGGGACCTCAGGCTCAGTTTTTACTATGAGAAAGAAAATAAATACAGATGGGGAGTGACGAAACAGTAGTCAGCTAGGCTGAATTTCCCCCCAGGAAGAGTAGAGTTAATCAAACGCTTTTAACTGAAAGACGCCACTAAATCCATACCTGATATCCTCGCCAGCTCCTTTAGATTGATCCTCTCCCCCAGATCCTCTGAGTGCAGTTATCGCTGTTGGACCATATTGGTGGTCCGAGAGAGTCCTGCTGACTCCACCAGCCGCTCTAGAATAAGGAAAATAAAAGGCTCAAGGGGCCAACGTATGCCATGTGGTTTGGATGATCCCACTTTCTGGAAATGCCTTCTCTGGAGAAATCTTTCCTATTTTTAACATATTATTAATCACTCAGAATCTATTTCAGAAGTCCGAACAATCCTTGAAAGAAGAAGCTATGGAGGAATTGACAGAAAGGAGTGAAAGGAGTTATGCAGATTTAAAGCCATTTTGGCAAAGTTACTTAAGTAGAAGCAATTCTAATTTGTTCAAGTTGTCCTTTAAAGAGGAGAAAGAGAAATAAGAGATCGCGACGTGAAAGCAGTCAATGGAGCGCGTAGCGCCTTGCGTTGTGACAAAGCGCCGGTTCCTGGGTATCCGTCAGTAAGCTCAGGCAGGCTGGTTCTGAATGGAAATTCACCATTGCAATGACCTCTTCTCTGATAAGAGTTTTCAGCTGTTCCAATTCAGAACCTTCTTTAAATTGCTTGTCCCCCTTGCCAGGACACCCTTCTTCTATATAGATTTATTGAGGTCAGTGTTTCTCCAACTGTAGTCTGTCATAGTCACCTGGAGGGCTTGGGCCCATCCCCAGAGTTTCTGATTCAGCAGGCCTGAGATGGGGGTCAGGATTTTTCATTTCTAATAAGTTTTCAGGTGATGCTGATGCTGCTGGCCTGGAAACCGCACTTTGAGATCTTTGATTTAGGTAATTATAAAGGAATGTATCTGTATAAGGTATAATCAATACAAGTTTATGCTGGCCAGGATTTCCAAATGCTCAGAAATGTAACCAGAAGCCACAGGTTAGCTCAGATTTGTGTCAGAAGTTAAAGTGCATATACTCAAGCCAAAGGCACATAGTCAAACTGAGAAAATCTGAACCCCCAGAGATGGTGGTTAGGGGAGGTTTTGGGGAAGATCTCTTTAAAGCATTAGGCAAGTACCTTCTAGAAAATCCTTTTTCTGTCCCACACCACTTTGTCCACAGAACATCGTAACCAATATCACCAAACTTACTTCTAAATTAGATGCATTTCTATAGATGGCAGGCTGAATGGTCACATTGTTCTTGCCCCTTGGTTCCCAAACTTGGGCTTTCATCAGAATCTCCTGAGCCGTTTGTTAGAGCCCAGATTTCCCAGCCCCAGCCTAGAGATTCAGCGTCAGTAGATCTGGGGTGGGCCTGGTGATTGACGTGTTTAAAAGCCCTCAGATGCCGCTGGTGAGTGGGGGACACATTTTAAGAACCACTGTTTTAGGTGGACTGAAGTTAGAACTTCTTTGTAGCAGCCTAGAAATCATTTGAAAGATGCTAAAAATAGAGGATAATATTAAAAAGCCTTTGTAGAACATAAGAACTAGGAGGATCGGTAGGGGAAGAAAGGGATAAAGAAAAGGGGGGTAATCAGAGGGGGGAATGAAACGAGAGACTATGGACTGTGAGAGGCAAACTGAGGACTTCAGAGGGGAGGGGGTGGGGGAAGGGGATAGCCTGGTGATGGGTAGTAGGGAGGGCACGTATTGCATGGTGCACTGGGTGTTATACGCANACAAACCATGAGAGACTCTGGACTCTGGGAAACGAACTGAGGGTTACAGAAGGGAGGGGGGTGGGGGGATGGGGTGACTGGGTATTAAGGAGGGCATGTGTTGGGTTGAGCACTGGGTGTTATACACAATAATAAATTGTTGGAACACTACAACAAAAANTGTTGGAACACTACAAAAAAAAAAAAGCCTTTGTAGCTTCTTCCTAAAGTGAATAGATAGCATATTTTAATATTTGCTTCATATTTGTTTTTCAGAAAGTTTCAAATAGAGCTATAGAAATAACAGTATTATTTGGCATATTGAAACTTTATTAAATGGTGTCATCCTATATATAATATTCTCCAACTTGCTTTTTTGCTTAACATTGTTTTGAGATAAATCATATTGATATGTAGAAAATGAGTTTATTTAGAAATTAAAGGGTTGTTTTTGTTTTGCTTTACGATTTATCAGTTTCTCTGCTAAGGGATATTGGCAAGTATTTGCTATTTATGAGTAATATTGTCATGAACATCCATGTTCATGTCTCCTTGGGCACAAGGTGAGAAGTTTTCTTGTAGCAGTTCTCAGAGCGTGGTCTGAGCCCCTCTCTTTGAGGGAGTCTGCGTGATCAAACCTATTTTCATAATACCAAGGGGTCATTCGTATTTTCCGCTCTCACTCTCACCCCAGTGCACAATGGGGTTTCATAGAAGCTACATGATGTGTCTTGATGTCGTTGGCCTGATACCTAATGGGGCGTGTGCTTTGTATTCTTAGGTTTTAAATGTTTCTCAGTTTTAATGTCAAATACAGTAAGTGTTGAGAGATAAAACATAAACTGAAGTATTTCAGAGTCTGTCCTCAATAATTGTAAGAGGTTCTTGAGACCAAAAAGTCGAGAACCGCTGTGTTTGGGCCGACATGAGATTTTATTATACGTGGCTTCTACACCTTGCTCCTCACGCTCTACCGATGGTTTTGGGGTGCGGTTTTGGGGGATTTTTTTGAAAATAGTGATTTCTGTCTTCTCTAGCTGGCTGATAATCTTCTAGTCCCTCCACCTGTCTCAGAGATTATTGAATGTAATATTCCATCCCTTTCAGCATCACAGAATATAATTTGCCTAAACCAAGAGTTTCGACATCATTGAAAATCCCTACGTCCTTGCTCACCATTCCCTTCTCTAATTTATCTTTCAAACCCTTTCTGACAGTCTTTTTATCTTTTTTTTTTAAGATTTTATTTTTATTTATTCGACAGAGATAGAGACAGCCAGCGAGAGAGGGAACACAAGCAGGGGGAGTGGGAGAGGAAGAAGCAGGCTCATAGCGGAGGANGAAGAAGCAGCCTCATAGCGGAGGAGCCTGATGGTGGGGCTCGATCCCACAACGCCGGGATCACACCCTGAGCCGAAGGCAGACGCTTAACCGCTGTGCCACCCAGGTGCCCCAGTCTTTTTATCTTTTTAAGGTTGAAGATGCACAGAGAATACCAGAGCAAAACCAGCTCTGCCTGGGTTTGCTTCGTCTTTGTCATCTTTGGTATTTTCTCGTCTTCTAAAGCGAGGTTCTCCTTCCTCCTCCCCCCCCCGCCCCCGCCCTTGGCCATCACGTCAAAAACCACCCTACTCTCAGAAACAGGGAAAATCAAAAGCAGGAAATGCTCAGGTCTGGCCACCCTGTCCTTGAGGGTTTGTGCTGCCATTTCGCATTCTCCCCCTTCAGAGCTTATGTAGAAAGCTCATCACAGAATGCTTCCATCCTAATTACTCTCTAGTTCTCCACCCCCTCTCTCTTATGATTCACAATTTTGCATTCAGGTTTTATGTCTTCAGAGCCACGTCATTCTTCGTTTAGTTCTGTTTCCATGGGATTCATCATTTCCTTGAAAAGTTTTGCCATCAACTTCCTTGAAACACAAGGCAATTCTCTGACATTTTCTGGCATTTATTTCCTTTTGACCTAACGGAACAGTGTCTCCCAAGGATTCTTCTCATTTCCACCTCACTGAGGGGCTCTTCCTCGCTGGTCAGAATTAAGTCTGGAGGGATCATTTCTTTTAGTGCCGCCTCCGCCTCTGAGAGTTGTCACCACGGGGTTTGACGTGGGCATCAGATGGTTGTCATGCTCTTAGCGGAATGACACTCGCAGCAGCTGTGAGAGCTGAAGGCTGCCCCTTCATGACATCTGGGGCCCCCATGCCTGTTTCATGTCTTATAACCTGAAAGCCTCCGACATCATCAGCTGCACCAAACAGCTTCTACCCTTTTATTTTCTTCCCGCTGTTTTCCACCAAGTGCCCTGTTAAAGCTGATGGAGTCCCCCATAATTTTCTTCTTAAGGCTGTATGGCAGTATGTCTTCCTCCTTTTAGGTCTGTTCCTACTAAAATATACTACTGAACATAGAAGCACCTTCCTTACAACCAGAAATCCAAAGCCCGGATGCTCGCCTAGCTGGGCACTTAGGATTGGAAAGAGGAGGGAGGGTCCAGGGAGTCAGACACTGGAATGGAGGCCTAAGATCTGCCAGTTCTGGGTGTCTTTAGATAAGGGGCCTACCTACTTCTTTGAACAGATGTCTCCCTATCCATAAAATGAGGATAAATTTATATGGCCAGATCCAAATTGTCTAGGTGCTTTGGTGTTTGGAGAAGAATACATTCTGCTGTTTGTACTTTAGTTTAATAATGTGATAAAATTACAGTTCTGGTAAGCAGTTTTTTAGAAAAATATCCCTTCCTATTGAATTAATCCTATCAATCAAATTATAGATTTAGATATTCATCAAAATCTCCTAAGCATTTCAAGAAAATTAAGTTTTCTTGGCTGTTTCAACCATAAACACTTTTTAAAAAAAGAGTGAATACACGTAAACAAACAAAAACAGTAAATAAAGTAAGATAAAAACAAGGAGGCAAACCATAAGAGAGTCTTAACTACAGGAAATAAACTGAGGGTTGCTGGAGGGGAGGTAGGTGGGAGATGGGTAAATGGGTGATGGGCGTTAAGGAGGGCACTTGTGTTGAGCGCTCGGTGTTATATGCAGGGGATGAATCACTAAATTTTACCCCTGAAACTAGTGCTACACTACATGTTAACTAACTTGAATTTAAATAGAATCTCAAAAGAGAAAAAAAGACAAAATATCATAAGGTCATGAAATGTATTGTTACATCAACACTTAGCCTCCTATAAAAATATCGATAATGTCATTGTTAAGAATGTACCCAGGGTTTCCAACCTTTGTTTATTAACTCAGAGCCCATTCTGAGATTTGTATCTTTAAAACCCACAGGATGCAGAAAATTTTACATTAATTTCGCTCATTCTTTTATTGAATGCTCACTCTGTACGGGGCATTGTTCTGGGTAAAGGATTGCCTATGTGAATAAGAAGCGACAGGTGCCTGTTCCGGGGAGCTTGAGTTCTCCTAGGAAGCAGATTATGGTCATTTAAATAAGTAAACCACACAGCTTCGGTAGCAGTAAATGTGATGAAGAATATCAAACATAATAATATAAAGGAACTCAGGGTGTGGGGAAGTTATTTGGAGTCCTTGAGTAGAGTCCCTCTGGGAAGGGGACAAGAGAACCAGGAGAAGCCCAGGGGGATAGAAATTCACAGATGGAATGAAAAACCAGTGCAAAGGTCTTGTGGTGAGAACAAACATGGAGACTTTAAAGGACAAACAGATCCCCGTGGGGCTGGAGCATAGTGGTTCGGGAAGAGGAGTAGGAGATGTGGTCAGGTAGATTAGAGGGTCTGGATGGTGTTGGGGCTTTTGGAAACCACAATCAGGAGTTTGCCATTGGTTAAACCCCTGTGCATGAGGGACTCCAGTGTCAGATCAAGAAATTGTTCTATTATGAAATGAATTGATTCATTTAAAAATCAGATTCATTTAAAAGTCAGGTACCTGGGTGGCTCAGTTGGTTAAGCATCTACCTTCAGCTCGGGCCATGATCCCAGAGGCCTGGGATCGAGCCCCACGTCAGGCTCTCTGCTCAGCAGGGAGCCTGCTTCTCCGTCTCCCTCTGCCTGCCGCTTCCCCTGCTTGTGCGTGCACTCTCTCTCTCTGTCAAATGGATAAATCTTTAAAAAAAAATGAAAGATCCAGTTTAAAGTGTGCCAACTATATTGATTTGATATGCCATCTGGCATCTTTTAGGAACATTTTTAGTTAAATGGGTAGGAAGAATTGAGATTCAAGAGTCCTTCTGACTGTATGATTTTGATAAACCTTCTTATGAAAGAAATAGTGTGTTTGTTCTAAAGACTTAATTTTTTTGAAAAGGAAAATGTAATCATAAAATGAAATCTCTTTGGCAGATTACCTGTATTTTAAAGCCTTTCCTCAAAACCACCACCTGCAAAACCTCACATCACTGTTTGTTGACTGAAACCAAGGTATTCACTAGGAGAATGGGTTGTTAATCCTTTGCTGAAGCTATCACTAATATTTCCACGCTTGCAAAACCAGCGAGGACAACAATTCTTTCGTTGCCTATTACATCCTGGAATTCCTCCTTCCGTTTTTGGTTTGCCTTCTCAACCATCCCACAGCCACAGAGACTGTGGGGAAAAAAAAAATCACAGTGGCCTTAAATTCTCTCACTTGCCTAAAGTCAGGGTATTTGGGCATGATGTAGTCTTTGTTCCAAAGGAGTAAACAAAGCCAAGACCAAATCTAGATGTATTAGATACCTTCATTTCTATGATCCAGTCATATCCGGAAGCTTCTGAAAGCAGTTTTCCCTTGTATCGATGAAGTTAGTATTTGATGTGTCCCATGCCTGCCCCCCAACCACGTGCACGTGCATGCACACACATCCCTCCGAAAGTTAAAAAAGTAAAAATCATCATCGACCACTTGTAAGTACCATCTTTCTTCTTTTACTGCAGTGTTTTACTTAAACTACCTTAATATTTCCTTTCGAAGGTAGAGCAGCTTAAACTTAGATGGCCTAGCTGTTACTCCAAGAGCAGCAAAGGCTGATACGTTCAGGGGAGAGGCATCCATCATAGGAAAGTGATCAGTGCGGTTACTCACTCCTTCTTCCCTTTCGAGGAGGGAGGATATTAGCGTCAACCTCTTCCAGGCCTCCAGGTTGTTCATCTCAATACTCAGGCAGTTCTGTAACCACATATGAGAGGATCCCACACCTGTGACTCATGGAAACAAGCCCCAACTAGCTGGACTTTCCTAGTCCACGATTCTGGAACTTGGGAGAGGGAATCTAGGCTTCCAGTTAGGATTGAACCACTAAGACCTCATGAAAGAATGGTCACAGTCATTCCCTCTCAAGAGTTGAGTATCTGCAGTCACCCTCAAGACCAAGGTAGACATAAGTAGAATGTACCATGTATCAAGTAATTGGCAGTAGTGGGTTGTATTGGAAAGTAATAGATGGCTTGGTCTATTTCTGAATGACTTCTGCCTTTGCCAGCATCCCTACAGTGGCTGTGGTCTCCTCTGACTCCAGAGTGAAGGTTGAGCAGCTCCCACACAGTGACAGGATGCTGGTGGGGGTTCTGGGTCCACTTCATTATGATTGTTTGACCAGGGCTAGTGGCAGAGCAGATGCTGGTGTGAGGCAAGGCAGGCATCAGAACTCTAGTAGTCTGTGGATTTTGCAGATATATCCTAGGAAACAGGCCTGACCTGGTACTAAACACTGGAGATGTTTGTACAGAGTACAAAATCTTTAATATTTTGTGGTGGTCTCATAATAACCATGGAATAGTTTGAATCCAGTTGTGCAGGTGAAGAAACCAGTTGTATAGATGAAGAAACTCATGCTCTACTCCACGTGGGTGCCAAGACCCATCTTTGTTATCAGGCAAATTTATGGGTGGTTGATGGGTGAAGCCTCCTGGTTTGGGAGTCCTGAGTTGAAAAGGTTTAGGGGGAAAGAGAAAGAGAGGGCCAAGACTGTAGGCTGGGATGGGTGGGACATTGTCTTGCCTGGATGAAAGGAATTGGGGAGAGTCTGGATTCAGGGGCCGATTTGACAGGGCTAGAGATCATGGGAAGACAAGAAGGCCTGGGGGAAGCATCAGGGAGACCTGAGGGATGGGGGGCTCCAAACCCTTCAAGTCCCTTCTGAAGTGTTAGAGAGTCCCACACACATGGAGTGTGAGAGGTGAGCATTTCTTTCTCCTTCATCTCAGAAGCCAGAATGGGGGTGTTAATGTGAAGATGCTGAGTTCATTCCTAAAACCAATACTCTAGAATTTAGGCCAAAGTTTTAGACTCCCCGAGAGTTGGGGGAGAATTACCTCTTCCTTGGAGAGTACCGCAGTTGATCATTTGTTGAAATCCACCCAATTTCTAAGTTGAATGCAAATCTAATGTCAGAGATGTGCATTTGGTCAGTTGCATTTGGTTGCCCCATACTCCCATAGCCTCTCTTTCCTCCTCCTCTGCCCTTCTTTCCTAACAGGTTAATGATTACTTTGTATACCCCTCACCTCCAAAGTATTTGCTTTTGATAAGAGGACCATAGGAAAAAGACCATCATTCCAAGGAGAGAACCTTATATTGTAGTATCAGACAGGTGAGTAGAGTAGTGAGCCAGAGAAATTTTCTAGTTTGCTTCAAATGGCACATGAAAGGTTGTTTGGCAAAACAAAACCAAAACCAAAAATAAAACACCATAATCAGAGATGTCAGTGATCAGTCATGGCTCTGATCAAGCACGGCCTGTGTTGCAGAAGAGCTTCACATAGACCATCTGTGGTGGACTGAGTTATTAAACTCAGTTCTTCATTCCTCTCGCCACAGCCTCATGAAGGATGGACTTCCCCATGCCTTGAGTTTGCATTTGCCCATGTGACATGCTTTGGCCTATCGGGGAATGTGAACAAAGGCTCGAAAGTACACCTGAGCTTTGCCTTTGTGCTTTTGCCATCGTGGTAAGAAGAACATGCCTTGGGGTAGCTGGGGGAATCTGGAAGAGTTAGCAGCTCAGGGAGCAGAATCACCCTGGCCCACTTGCATCTCTATAGCTTGAAGCAGCTGCTCCAGCCCCAGGCACACTGTGTGATGCTAAGTGTGGAGTGGTTTGTTACACAGCATTATTGGATGACTGACTTAAAACACTGTCTCCTGTAGCCTTCATCTCAACTTTTCAAATGGGTGCTATTGACTCTTGTAGGGGAGGAAAGCAAGGCTCATCAAGGCCGAAGAACTTGCTGGAGGTCTCCCAGCTAGCAACTGAAAGAGGCCCAGCTTCAAAACCCAAACCTGTCTGACTCAAAACCCACGCTGTAACCACCACACCACCCTGCCTCCTAATGACCACAGTGTGTCCGGGCATGAACAGGTGTTGCATGCATAAATGACACTAAGTCAAAAAGTTACTTCCTTCTTCCCTAGTCCTGCCCTTTCATCTAACAGGTGATGCCGCTGAGACCCATGTAGGTAAAGTGATTTTTCCCAAGGTCACAGGGCAGTTTAGTGCTAGATGTCAGATAGTGTCTCTGAGTAAAAGGGGTGCTTCTGATTCAAGCATTTACAAAGCATAGCTGTAGCCCACAAACTAGCACTCCCTCGAGAATCTGAAAGGCTGTCATTTAAATGCCTTCTCCTTGTGATTTCTCATTACTGCCACAAGATTTTACTTTCTAGTTGCGGAGCGCTCCGTGCCCTTTGCAGCGTCTTTTACTTTGCATGTAATCCACGGGTCTTCTCACATGAATTAGGCAGGATGTTTAAACAGGACATGTCCATGCAAGTGTGCACCAAGGAGCAAATGAGTACGCATCCAGATGTGTGCCGTTCACTCTCTCTCCAGGGCAGCCTTGCTGCTCCGTGGGCTGATCATGTCTGAGGTCAAACCATGAACCCTCTGACCACAAGCCTCTCTCCAAACTTGTGTTGGTTTCCCACTGAGTGACCTACTCTCCACTCCTGACAGCTGAACTCATCAAATGAGGGTGGTTGTGCTTTGATAACTGGAAAATTCTATATAAAGGGAGATGATATTCTCAGGAATGCCTTACTTGCCCCAGCTCTTCTCTCCTGGCAGAGGTGACCTAACTGAAAATAGTCCTTCTAAATCAAAAGAAAAAAGCATGTGGCTCTCTGTGACACCCACACATGCTTGGAACTTGAAAGATTTAATTTTATCTCTCATTTAGCATCTTATAGAAATTGGGGCACTAAAATGGCAGCTGCAGCCTTCTTTGGGGACACTGTCAAATCCTATAGTTGTTATCATTCTGTTAAGTCATTTTAAACAGAGCAATTACATTGCTGACTCTGTTTAAACCAGTGATGAAGCAGTTATCAACGCTTTGATCATTTCTAAGTAGCACACCACTATCCAACTGATTAGTTCTACTACTGTTAGCTATAAGGTTAAGATTTCAACGAAGACAGCCCTCTGCCCAAGACGGCACTAGTCTAAGCATTTTCTGTGATGACACAATCCATCATCACCTGTGGAGAATCTTTGTATTAGCTTGCTATTGCTGCATAACAAATTACCACGAATGTAATGGTTTAAAAGAATAGACATTTATTATCTCTTTCTGTGTCTGGAGTCTAGGGCATGACTGACCTGGGTTCTCTGATCAAGCTCTTACAAGGCTGCCATCAGGAGGTCAGCAGGGCTTGGTTGCCATATGGAGGCTTAACAAGGGAAGAATCTACCTCCAAGTTCATTGAGGCTGTTGGCAAAAGTCATCTCCTTGTGTTTATAGAACTCATGGCAGCTTGCTTTTTCAAGACCAACAGGAGAACAGAGCTAATGAGCTTGCAGTCTTATGTATATATCATAAATCACAAGGCTATATCCCATCACTGTTGCCATATCATGTACCATCACCATGGAAGTGACCTCCCATTGTCTTTGCCATATAATATAGCACAGCTGTGGAAGTGACATCCCATCACCCGTGCCATGTTATTTTGGTTTGAAGGAAGCTGCATGTCCTGCCCACACTCACACAAAAGCATTAACACAGAGGGGCTGAAATCACTGCTGGGGGTGGGGTCACCCTGGGACTCATCCACTTTGGTCCCCAATATCCCTCCCACATGCATAATGCATTCACCCTGGCCCTTTCTCAAAGTCTCTTCCCATTAAGTGTTATCTTAAAGTTAGCATGGGATCAGGTGTGGGTAAGGCACTTGGGTGTAATCTATTAAGTACAGCTGCTGGGGCTGGAGTCCTCTCCAAGTGTGGATTTGGAAATGAAAGGTAAGAAGGAATCACTGGTCCAAAGCTGTTCTGAAATCCAGCTTTGGCAAATGTTGGGAGTTCCTTGATTAGGGTCTAAGGCTTTGGAATAATTCTCTGTGGCTTGGACTCCACCCACTGGTTCTGCCCTTACTCATCATGAAAGCCTGTGTTTCAGCAGAACAGTTTTATGCCTTCTCCTGCCTGGAGAACTTGGGGAGTCTGAAAGCCTCCTTTTCTTTTCTGTCATCTCTTTCCCCTTCATCCAAGCTAGCAGTATTTCTATAGAAACAATTTCTCAAGAACTTTGTAGACCTTGTATGGATTTCAGTGTGGTTCACGCCATTTGACAAAAATTATGTCCATAGATATTTTTAAGATAAACCCTCCTGTACTTTGGCCTTCTGCTAAGATTGCTGAGGGACAGTGCCCTTAAGCTCCCTAGAGGTTCTCTGGTTTGATTGAGAAGACCTGTGGGTCATACCCTTAATTTCTCTAAAAAGCCTTCTCTGTGATTGCATATTCTGACCTGTGGTTTTTCTGCATTTCTGACAGAGTTGTACAGTCACATCTCAGCCTCTTCTCTGGAGCTTGCTTTTCCAAGAGTCCAACTGCATTTTTACATCTTTGCCATCTCGAGAGGCTCACAACTTTTTAAGTCCTGACAGTCTGGTTCCTTTTTTTTTTTTTAATTAAAAAAGTTCTTTCCTCATGTATTTTACTGTAAGCAGAAAGAAGACATCAGGCACCTTTTGCACTTTCTTTGGACATCTCCTTCGATCTGTCACCAAATTTATCACTTACAGCTTCTGCTTTCCACATAACTCCAGAAGATGATTTTGCCAAACTTTCTGCCACTGCAGAGCAAGGATCCCCCCTTTCTCCAGTTTCCAGTAACATGTTTCACTTGCCTCTGAGCCCTCATAGTCAGTATCCTCAAAGTCCAGATTTCTACTAAGAAATGGCAATTGAGACTTTCCCTACCATGTTCCTCAAAGTTCATCCAACCTCTACTCATTTCCTAGTTACAAAAGCCCTGTGTTGTTATGGACTGGAATTGTGTCCTTCCAAGATCCATATATTGAAACCCTAACCACCACTGTGACTGCATTTGGAGATGGGGCCTTTAAGGACAAATGAGGTCATAAGGGTGTTCCCTAATCTAGTAGGACTGGTGTTCTTCTAAAGAGAAGAAGAGACTCCAGGGGCATGCAGACACAGAGGGAAAACCAGGTAAGGACACAGAAGGAGGCCATCTGTAAGGTGAAGACAGAGGCTTCCGAAGAAATAACCCTGCTGACACCTTGATTTCCAATTTCCAGCCTCCAGGACCATGAGAAATAAATTTATGTTGTTTAAGCCACCTCATCTTGTCATGGCAGCCCAAACAAACTAATACACATGATTTTACAAATTTGTTACATCCGCATCCCACTTCCAGGCACCAAAATCTGCATTAGTTTTGTGTTGCTGTATAACAAATGACCATTAACTCAACAGCTTAAAATAACACACATTTATCAATACCCTCCCAGTTTTCATAGGTCAGGAGCTGGGCACAGCTTAGCTGGAACCTCTGCTCAGGATCTCATAGGACTGAGATCAAGGTGTCAGCTGGGCTGCTGTCCCATCCGGGGGCCCAACTGGGGAAGTGTTCTTTAAAGCTCAGGTAGGTTGTTGGCAGAATTCATTTCCTTGTGGCTCTGAGGGAATGGAGTACTCAGACCACTAAGGAAGAAAAGTAAAAAAAAGGGGGGGGGTTAAGGAACAGGTAACTGCTGTGGACACTGGGGACTCAGTCCTCTGGGATGGCCTGAGAGACTTTGTAGAACACACCTGAGAGTCGCCCCAGCGAGGAAGCTGAAGCAACTATCTACCAACTTTAATTCTTCAGTGATTGTGGGTTCCTCTTGGGAATTAATTCCCTGGCAAATTCCAGCCTTCCCCACATTTGGTCAGGCATTCCTCAGCAGCCAAAGAATGCTTTTAGGTAGAAAGACTCAGGAAACATTCAGCATGGATGGGAAATGTCTGCAGGTGACCTTTGAGGCAGGCTGAGGGCATAAAGGCATGAAACTGATGGTAACTGCTATCAAACATCAGCTTTCATTTCTTAATCAAATGTTTATTGTGTCCCGACTTTGTTCCAAGCACTGAGGCTCTGGAGAAAAACAATATTTGGTCCCCCTTTCTACAGGCTACATAACCTAGGGGGGAGTCACATCAGTAAAGACAATATAATGTCACCAAAGGACATAGAATACTTAATATATAACACAATAGAACATAAAAGCTTTTATGAAAGCTTTGAGAACAAAATGGCTATACTTCCCAGAAAATTTAGGGAAGGTATGAGCTTGGATTTTGAAAGCATACAGTCATATTCATGCCTAATGGAAGGATAGCCCTAGGTAAAGAAATTTACAAAGAGGAGGTGACAGTGTTTTGCTTAAGAGCCCTCTGGAGCCAGACTATCCAAAATAATTCCAAAAGCTTGGTTCTACCATTTCCACCTATTTGATCCTGTGCAATTTCCCCAACTCTGTGAACTTCTGTTTCCTCATCTGTTACAAGTGGATATAATAGCAGTACCTCATAAGTCTAGTGTGAGGATTTAACAGCCTAATAGATTTATAATCTTAGCAGTCAATAAAGTGAAACCCGATTATCACAAGTACACAGTATAATGAAAATTGCCCTTTTTTCTGAGGACGATGATGTTTTCTTTTTTTTTTTTCCCCTTGCAGTTAATAAAAGACCTATGTATGTCTCAGTTTTACAGATAACTCTCTAAGGTATAGAAAAGGCGAGTTCTCAGGTGTTGGTCAGTTTTTTTTCCCCCAAGATATATTTATTTGTTTGGGGGGGAGGGGCAGAGTGAGAAAGAGAGGGAGAGAACCCTCAGATGCTGAGTGCAGAGCCCAAGGTGGGGATTTATCCCATGACCCATGAGATCATGACTTGAGCTGAAACAGGTGTTGGTCAGTTTTAACAGCAAAATACCTCACCTCTCACTTACTCAGGGTGCTTTCAAGTGTGAATTTCCTCAAGGCATGTTTCTAGTGCTGCAGGCCATTCTTTTCCCCAGGAAGCAGGATCCAGCGAAATGGGTGTCCCAGCAGCAGCATCTGACATTGGGAAGCCCGCCTCCCAGTCGAGTCAGTTCTGCCATCTTTGTTAGACCTGCCCGCCCTCAGGCCAAGAAGCCTGATCAACTGAAAACTCCAAGTCAAGTTCACTTCTTAAAGGCTGCAAGGGTGGGAAATGGGCATTTTCTAACAGCTCCAGGGAGAGATGCAGGCAGAAACAGGTTTCTTCAAAATCTCAGTGCCCTAAAGCCTGAACCCAATTGTGTGGTGCAGGAAGCTGGAGAACTTTAGCGGAGTACAGTAAAACCTTCTCCCAAAATGAAATTCTCTGGTATATTTAACAGATATTTTTATTCCTAGAAGCAAATGTGCTCCTTTGGAGAGTCATTTTTAATAACCTTTAATTTTTTTTCAGCATATGAGAGTAATAACTGTTAACGTTAATAAATAGAGAAAACTATGGAGAAGGAAGGCCTAGTATATCTCCACTGTTCACTGTTTAATTTTGATATATTTTGTTCCATTTTAACACACACACACCCACTCTAGGAAGAGCAAGACTGATTACAATGCTTTTGCAGATTTTATTTCACTTTTTCACCTACTGCAGCAGTTCCCAAACTTTGTTCACAGCACCCCTCAGGGGTCATCAGTTTTGTCACAGCGCCCCCTAGGCAAAGTACTTCAAACAACTTAATAAGTAAAAACACGTTTAAATCAAGATTTTTAAAATTCATGTAATTCTTGGGGCGCCTGAGTGACTCAGTTGGTTAAGCATCTGCCTTCAGCTCAGGTCATGATCTCAGGGTCCTGGGATGGAGCCCCTTCATCAGGCTCAGTGGGGAGTCGGCTTCTCCCTCTGCCCCTCCCCCACCTCCTGCTGGTGTGTGCACCCTCTCTCACATACTTTTAAAAATAAAAATAAATTGATGTAATTCTCAAAACACTAATGAAATGTGCACATCTGTTGGGCACACATGACTTCTTCAACTTTGGAACCAGGTTGGATACGGCAGCCTCATTTCTTGTTCCACATTGATTTTCACCCAGAACTTGCTTTTTCGTGATGACAACTGCCAAATACACAGCTTTGCATTCAATGATGTCATCAAAAGGCATAGAGGAGAATCCAGTGTAGAAACGGATTACCTGGAGCTGGTGATTGACAAGGCTTCTGACAGGTTAGATATTGCTATTTCCTTCAAAAGTTTAAAATATCCTGTCACACTATGTGAGTTCATGACAGTCTTCTGGGGGCTCTTGGCATACAGTTTGGGAACCATGAAACATACTGTTTTATTGTCTGCAACATTATTTTTAGTGGCGATATTAGAATGGACATACTATGATTTGAAAACATCTCTGTTATTAGAAATTTATGTTGATTGCTACTTTGTTTGCTATTAATAAGTTCATTGCCCTCAAAAGGCTAGGAAGTTCCATTCTTTTATGTAAAAGTGGAATTTCTGAACACTCAGTTACTACCCATAGGTGTTCTGTTATATTCTCACCTTGCAGAATCAGAGCCCAATTAGCCCAATTAGCTGGTGGCACCTGCAGTCTTGAACGCTTTGATTTTCCACCAAATCCTATGATCTTCTTGGTCTTGCCAGTGGTTCAGCTTTAGGCACAATGAGCTTATAACAGGAAACATTTTTTTTAACCCATCAGCTATGCTTCAAATTTTCAAGTTAATGAGTAAAAATAAACCCAAGGTATTGGCAAGACTATAACTTAGCAACAACCGGAGAGAACTTAGCCTAGAACCCAGGAAAAAAATGAGGACAAATAAAAATAATTGTAAAGTTCCCCAAATTCTGACTTTTGATAACTTCACTCCCAAAACCTGAGCTCAGAATGGTTTTCTACCCCACTGGTGAGTTTGGCTCAGCAAGGAAAGACATCAGAGTGCCACTCAGCATTTTGCTTCTCTCCTTGGAGGAGTGTTTTTAGAGAAGGATCCGGGTTTGGGAGTAGGTCTTAAGAAGACATCCCTTCCCTGTGCTGGGTTAACATTCCCTCAGCTCTAACTACATCTTCCTGCCTTGTAAGGTTATTATGTGGATCAAGTCAAACAAGAAAGAACTTCAAAATAAGAGTTCTCTGTAAACTGGGGGTGGTGGTGATGGAGGTGATAATTGAGGTGGTAGTAAAGGTGGGAGGAGGCAGCAGAAATAATCCTTTTTTTTTAACCTTCAAGAAAAGCTACCTGTAGATGTGAAAGGCCCACAGTTATTTCACGCCCAGCTGGAAAGTTCCATTGTCCACAAACCAATGTGCCTATGGGGTATGCGTGCTCCCCCCAGATTTGCAGATAATAGGTCCACAGTTCAGTTTTGTCTGTAGGATACAAATTCTGAGGTGCAGGGCTAGGGCTAATAGTACTCATTTATTTGAAAAGACATGACCTTATGTGGGCTTCACTATGCAAAGTTAGGTATTGTTATCCTTGTAATACAGACCGGTTATCTGGGGCTCAGAGCACACAGGAGACTTGCTGAAGGTGACGCAGGCGTCAAAGAGCAGAGCTGGAACACCTCCCCCCAGCTCCTGAGATGCCAGGGCCTTTCCAGGCAGCCGAGCTGTGTTTCAGATGGATGGTAGTGGCTGAGGGTAGAGCAACCTTAATAGCATTTTGCAAGCCAGGGATGTGTGGAGAAAACCAAGCTGAATTTCAAGAAAACGTAACTTGGAAGAAACTCTGTTTGCTTTACCTGTATGAAATATCCACCCCATCTTCGGCATGGCAGGAAAAACCTCCCTGTAAACACCTTCCAAGTGTTCAAAGCCCATTGTTTTCTAATTTATTCGCCCCAGCAATGCCTTTGTCAGCATTCAGCATTTATTTGTTCTGCAAGCTAGACCCTGCGCTGACGCTTGCTGAGATGTGAGCTGTGTGTGCCCGTGACTGAGCTATTGATAACCAGCAGAGACTAACATTTTTATAGGATGGGACGAAATTTGAATTTCCTGATAGGATTCTCCTATGCCTTATTTGTTTTTATAGCAAAAATTCTCTACTTCTGCCAAATTCCGAGAGAGGGCAAGTCCCTCTCTAGGATTGTGATTTTTTTTAGTACGTTTTCTTTGTAATCTTTCATTCTCTAATGTTGGACCTCAGATGCAGCTCTGAATTAAAAATTTCCTTCACTTGGAGGGGAGGTGGGGGGTGGGGATGGGCTAGATGGGTGATGGGTATTAAGGAGGGCACTTGTGATGAGCACTGGGTGTTATATGTAAGTGATGAATCACTAATTCTCCTGAAACTAATATTACATGCTATGTTAACTAACCGGAATTTAAATAAAAACTTGAAACTACAAAAATAAAAAATAAATAAAAATTTCCCTGTCTGTAGCGCATATTAACACCCTAGACTGGGGCTGCTGGGTTACAGGCATGTATACCCTTAAATTGAGTGAGTACTGCCTAATGGCATTCCAGAATGGTGATACCAGTACGCCCCACCAGTAAAGCATGGGAGTACACATCTCCCTACAGTATTTTTTTTTTAAAGATTTAGTTACTTATCTGAGCAAGGGGGGGTGCTGGGGGAGGGGCAGAGGGAGAGGGAGCTAATCTCAAGCAGACTTCCTGCTGAGCAGGGAGCCAACCTGGAGCTTGATCCCATGACCCTGAGATCATGACCTGAGCCGAGATAAGAGTTGGTCACTTAACTAACTGAGCCACCCAGATGCCCCGACATCTCCCTATTGTCTTACCAAGCCTTGGCATTACAAGCCATTCTAGTATTTGCAGCTCTAAGGAGGGTATCATTGTGGTTTTTATTTCTCTTCTTTGATTGCTAGTATGTTTGATCATCTTCTCATGTCACTGTTGACTGTTGGACCACTCAGTCTGTTTGTTCAAATCCTTGGCCAACTTTTCCATTGGTTGTCTATCTTTCCTGTTGTGTCTGTTGGCAAGACTTCTTTCTGCATTAGTAAGTTTATTTGGTGCATTTAACTTTCAGTGACCTCTTGCCTGATGTTCATATTTCCAAAACTGATTTCTTCCTGTTTATGTTTACCCGATATATCTTTGTTTAATACTGTATTATCTGGTTGTATGTCATTTTGTCTTCGTGAAATCTGTCATTTATTGGAAGAATTCATTACATTTATATTTAGTATCACAATCATATATTTGATGTTCTTTTTTCCATATTTGTGTTTTATTTAGTGTGCATAGAGGAGCAGAGGAAGAGGGAGAGGGACAAGCAGACTGTGCTGAGCGTGGGGCCCACACAAAGCTCAGTCCCAGGACCCTGAGATCATGACCTGAGCAGAAACTAAGAGTCTGCTCCTTAACCAGCTGAGCCACCCAGGCGCCCCTCCCCGTTTGTCAGTTTCATTAATGGATTTTCCCCTTTTCTCTGCTCTTGGGATCACATACCTCCTTCCTCACTACGTATATTTTCTAAACAAGACCCTGACTAATTCCCCCAATGAGATGCACTGTGTCCCCCCAAAAGATGCCGTATTTCCTCCCTCACACTCCAATAAAAACTTCCATTCCCTTTGTTCTCCTTATCTGCTCTTTATGGAACATTTATTTCTCTGATACCTCCCAAACTCTAAAATTCTGATGGGATTATTTAACATTTCTAACACAAAACTGTTATTAGGATTTCATTTACGTTATTTCAAGAGTACTTATTTAGCAATTTTACTATACACCATGCCTAGAGAGTTGTCTTTATCCATCGGAATTAATACCCAGAGAGACATACAGAGACAGAAATAGAGACAGACTGCACACTGGATGCTTTGCTCAAGTTCTTCCTCTCCTTGTGTTTATCTTGTCTTGAGGTCAATGTTCTGGATTAGTGCTATCCTATAGAACTTTCTGTGATGATGGAGATGTCCCATGTATGTACTTTCCAGTAGGGTAGCCACTAACAACCTGGAGATAATGAGCTCTGGAAATGTGGCAAGTATAACTCAGGAATTAGATTTTTATTTTAGATTCAAGTTTATTTAATTTAAACTTAAATAGCCACAAATGGCTAGTGGCTACCAATTGGTTAAGACAGATGTAGATAATTTGTCTGGATAGAATCTTGACTTTAGAGTTATCTTTAAGATGATTATATGAATGTTTGCTTTCTTTATTTTTTAAGTTCATTTATTTATTTAAGTAATATTTACACCCGTCCTAGGGCTCAAACTCACAACTGCACGATTAAGAGTCACACGCTCTTCTGACTGAGCTAGTCAGGTGCCCGTTTCTCTTTCTTAATTTTCACATAGGATCCTGTATAGATTTGGTTTTGATTTTGCTGAGGTACCAGCTTCTCGGGCCTTCTCTGTCAGGTTGGGTTCCCTAGAACCTGAGATGGGATTCTTGTGCAAGTGGGTTAATGAAGGGGAGCTCTCAGGAGAAACCTGTGATGATGAGGGAAGCTGGACAGGATGGAAGGAAGAGCTGGGCACAGGCACGGTGTCTGCTGGGCTCCAGCCTCAGCCCAGCCCCACAGAAAGCTCTGGAGTGTGAATGGCACGACAGGGGTTGTCTCACGTCAGGGTAACATCTCTGACCTTTATTCCCGCTTATCAGTCAGTTTGGCTGTAGGTCACCCCAAAGAAGGGCATAACTTCCAGGCCCTGCTGGGTGAGGCTACAAGTCCCTTTCGAGAACATGGAGGGCAGTTCCCAGAAAAAGTGGACAGCAATGAGCTATTAGCCACCGGCACTCAGTTCCTGGTAAAGGGGATATCATCAGGCACCCAGTACCCACTCCGTGCTCTTTAAACTTCAGCAAATAAGCCCATTGACATTCTCATTAGTTTTCCTTTCCTAGAAGGATGTAAGTTATTCTTAGAGTTAAGGAATTTCAAGGATATGCTGAGGTGTGTCTTTTCCCTCTATTCTTTTTTTTTTTTCTTTCTTTTTTTTTTAATCAGTCCTGCCTTGAACTCAGTGAACCCTTTTAACCTGTACACTCAGGTCTTTCTTCAGCTCAGGGAAATGGCCATCCATTACTTGTCAAACCACGTCCTCCCTCAGTTCCCTTTTATTCTTTTCGCACTGCTATTACTTTGCATGTTAAGACTCTCTTTTCTCGTCATGATTTTCATCTCTTTGTGTTTCTGCACAGTTTCTTCCACTTGTCAGGCTGTGATTTATGTGACAGCAGCTGAGTGTCCCCTCCTTCAGTCCACACATTGGATTGTCTGCTTCCAGATGCACTCCCAGTGCCATGCTTGTGTTACCAGAGATGCTCTGGCTCCTTGTATGTAGGCCGTCCTCTGTCTCTCACAGTTGCTCTATTTTGCTGGGTATGAGCTCAGTTTGCTGTGAGTGAGCATCATCTCTCTCTGGCTGTTGGGAATATATATATTTTACATACACACACACACACACACACACACACACACACACATTCACATTCCAGTTCAGTGGTGCCCAGGTCTGGCTGTTTTCTTTCCAAGTGGCAGTAGTCCCACCCTTAGAGGCAGGCGAGGTGGACTGTCCCTTGGGACTAATGGTCAGATGTAGGGGTGCTGAGACCCCCAGAGAAAGCCCCTCTCTTCTCCCACAGTCTCTGTGCTCCCCCATCCTCAAGGCAGAGCCCACATATCTCAGTTTTGTATCAACTCTTTAGAGCCGGAAGGACCATCCTGACAAAGTCCACCTTCCTCTAGGTCCACACAATGCTGTGGGCCACGTTCTTCCCGAGGTCTACCCCTGCTTTCCACTCATACACAGCCAGACCTCTGGCTCTCTCCCAGCCCAGGGGAAACAAGCCCACCAACTTTCTCTGTTCACATGTCCTCATCACCGAAGCCTGGCTAATGTCCATTTAGCCATAGTCCCACAAAGAGAAGCAGACACACTGGAATTGAACTTGGAGAGGAAGGGAATGATGTTTGGATCATCATGGTTCCAGAATACTCTTTGTACCTTCTGGGATCCTTCTGAAGAGACCTGTACTCAAATTAACATTATTCTATTTCAAGTCACTTTGTTTCAGCAAATGCCGTCAGGGACCAGACCCAGTACTGCATGTTGGGGACACAGCAGTGAATAACTTAGGCATGAGTCCTTCCTTCCAGGAACATTTACTCCAGAGGGGAAATAATCGATAGATGTGACCCAGAGACATAACTGTAGAGTGTTGTGAAGGGATGTATAAAGGGTGTGGTGGAACGGTGATGAGTCCTGGCTCACATTTCTGCTCTCAGTACCCGCATAGTGTCACAACAAAACCTCCTGCCTTGTTAGTTGTACCGTGAAGGTGTCCATTTCCTTCTGTTTCATCCTTGGATGGTGTATAAGTGGATCTGAAGAAAGGTCTCCAGGATGTTGGAGAACCTAGAGTGGAGGCAGTTCAGAACACTGGTAACTCCCTGTCACAGATTCCAGTGAGGGTGGTACATACTGGCTTTCTTCAGTCACCCTTTGGGAGGGGAAGTCAGGCCCCTCTAGGAGTCCCCTGGGAGGAGAAACTGGAAGAACTAAGTGAAAAACACACAGAGAGGCATGAGTACTGCACATACCCTCAGCTGAGCAGGACTTGGAAACAGTGTATGTTCTCTAGCAATGCAAGGGGCCATCTGGGAAAGTACTGAGATCCTCATCATCAGGAACGTTCCAGTACTGACCCAACTGCACCCATAAGAGGCACCTGGACACGGAAGATGGGGTAAAGCCAGGAGGGACTGGGGTGGAGAATTCCATCTGGGAATTTAGTGTCTGGGAAAGAGGAGGGGAAAGAGGGTGGGAGATGTGAGAAGTGAGGCCATGGTTTGGCTGCTGTGTCTCCTTCAAGGAGAAGTCAGGAAAGAATGGAGTTCGTTGTTCACTTCTCTCTTGCAAGTCCTAGATGACATCTATGGTTCCTAAGACTGAATACGAGCCATGATTTTTTTTTTCTTCCAGACTTCTCTTTCTTCTGTTTTCCTCTCTGGTCTGCCAGCCATAAAGCAACAATAAAAAAGAGAGCCTTCCTTCCTTATCTCTGCTCAAAACCTTCAGTGCTGAAACATATGCTATGTTATAAATATATTCATTTATCTAAGCTTTGTTTAATTTGCTTGTACATTCTACTTTTAGAAATGTGCCTGTCACCAAGCAGGTGCTCAATAAATATTTGATGATTGAATTGGTACGTTCCAGCCCATAATAGTTTGTCATATGTGTTAACATATGCCTTAGCAGTAACACTGGGCAGGGGATCTCAACAAAGCAAACACTGCAGCCACATGGCATAGAACTGGGTTTCTTCAGCCTGATTATAATGTAGTAGGCTGATACAATTTGGGAGGTACTTGATGTGTTTTGTATATGTACATAAAGTAACTTTAAACTTTATGCATTAGGCACTTACCTCCTCTGTTAAAGCTATATTTACTATCTTACCTAAGGCTTTGCTCCCCACGGTGGGAACTAGCATTGTATTTTCTTTAGGGTATGCTGCCACCTACTGGAATGAGGGCCACATTACAAGCCTTTCCATCTTTCACGTACTTATAAAAGGTTTATTTTTTGTGACATTAATATTAGCCCAATTGCAGGTTGAAACAGTTGTATAAGTCCTTTGATAGCTTCAACATTTTATACCATGGTGTGTCTTCAATTTCAGGACACAGTTTAGGATTTAATGATTTCGGATGATCAACAGTAAAACTCGTTTAATTTTTTTTTTACTTTTTGTTTTCCCTGATTTGGTAGAACAGCCATTGAAAGAAGAGTCAGGAGTCTTGGGTCCTAGTCTCATCCCTGCAAAATGAGTAAATCCCGGCCTCTGTTTCTTCATTTTTCAATGAAAGGTTTAACTATGTCTGCTATTTCTAAAGGCAGCCCATGGCAGCCCATCAACCAACTGGATAGAAAAATCATCTGGGAAGAATTACTTAAAATACAGATTCCCAGGGTCCGATCCCAACGGTTCTCAAAAATCACTGAACTAACCGGGTTTTTTTCCCCCTGGACTCAGCTTTAAATTCTAGCTTTGTCAAGAAAAAGATGCAAAGGCTGCCACCTAGTGTCCCCGAAGCGTTTGTACAGTCTTATTCTCAGCAGTGGTAGCCCTTTGTGCGTTTTTTATGTTGCTACATCAGATATGGACAAATCGAAACTTTAACTTGTCAGTGTTTCCACTTATAAAGGCAATCGAATTTGCATTTAATTAGGGAAGCCAATGCTGTAATGAGATAAGCAAACGCTATCCCATCAACCCACGTGGAGTAATTGGTATGATCTCTCTTTTGATCTATGAGTTGGCCTTTTTCTGAACTCCGTTTTACCTCTCAGCCTTGTTGTGCCTGAAATCATACACAGCTGCCCTGGTCTAGCTTTCTGCTGTTATCTATATTTGTACACAACTCCGGGAAGACTAAAGCGAAGGGTTGAAAAGACAGGACTATTGCAGAGGAAAATGGCAGTTTCTAACTACCCATTTTTACTGAGACCGCTAAGGAATTCCACAGTGTTTTACCTCCACCCACTACCCACCCTGGATTTCGTTCTATAGGTTCTGACTGCCCACAGAAAGCTGATGTTACCAGGCTCCTAAGGAAGGAGACAGACTTTCACACCCCCCTGCCTATCACCCTATTGTGCCCCAGAGCCTTGCTTCCCAGAGTGTAGGTCATGGGCCGGCAGCTTCCCCATCCGTGGCAGCTTGTTAGAGGCAGACTCCCAGGTCCCCCGCTAGATTGCCTAATCAGAGTCTGCATTTGAACAAGACGTCCAGGAGATGCATGGTGCAGGTTAAAGCTTAAGTGCCATCTTGGAGGACACAAAGGTTTTAGCCAAAGAGAACTCGGATTCCCTTCCCAGCATGCTGCTTCCCTTGCTGTGGCTGCAGGAACGTAAACTGGTCTGCAAGGACGAGCACCGAGCATCGGGCAGATCTGGCTTTGGCATCAGGATCTGCCGCTTCCTGTCCATAAGAGTCGGGGAAGCCCCTTTATCTCCCTCGGCCTCTAGTTCCCACTGTAATGTGGGAGCCCTTGTACATACTGCAGGAGATGGGAAGGGCTGTCCTGTGCAAAGTGCTGGCCTGATGCTTGTCTCATCATCTGTCCTTGAGAAATACTCTTTTCTTTCTCTACCTACCCACCCCTGCTTCAGTTGAAGGTATCGCTGAGTATTGTTTCAGCCCTGCTTTGCGTGGCGAGTGAGCTAGCCCTGTGAGTGAGCGTCTTGGATGTCTCCACCAGCCTTGCAACCTCTGAGTGCAGTTCCAGCCCATGGCCCAGCCCCTGGCCCAGCCCACGCCCTTCCCATATTCCTGACA
Source organism: Ailuropoda melanoleuca (assembly GCF_002007445.2). Taxonomy (NCBI): domain Eukaryota; kingdom Metazoa; phylum Chordata; class Mammalia; order Carnivora; family Ursidae; genus Ailuropoda; species Ailuropoda melanoleuca. The sequence continues at coordinate 79,770,364 of NC_048230.1, read as the reverse complement.
CACACAACTGCCAGCAAAAGAAAACTGTTGTGTTTATGCAACAACAGTAATTAGAACACACTTTCATTCCTTTATCAAAGGACCCACGTTAGGAGTCCACAAACTATGACTTACTGGCCAAATCTAGCCTGCCATCTGTTTGGGGGGTTATTGTTATTGTTTAATAGACATTATTAATTATTATTATTATTATTTTAGCATTTTTAGGTTCACAGCAAAACTGAGCTGAAGGAACAGAGAATTCTCACAACATCCCATTCCCCTCACATACACACAGCCTCCCCAGCTATCAGCCTCCCCCCCACCAGAGTGGTTGCTTTGCTCCTGTCCATGAACCTGCATTGACAGGCTGTTGCCACCCCAAATCCATAGTTTACATTAGGGTTCACACTTGGTGTTGCAGACTCTGTGGATTTTGACAAATGTAAAGTGACAGTATCCATCATTATTGTATCCTATAGAATAATTTCACTGCCCGCAAATTTTCTCCGTTCCATCTATCCATTCCCTCTACTTCCCAACCTCTGCAAGCACTGATCCTCCTACCGTCTCCATAGTCTGGCCTTTTCCAGAGTGTCGTATAGTTGGAAACCTGTGTAGCATTTTCAGGCTCCCTTCTTTCATTAATCATGTGCATTTAAGGTTCTTCCATGTTTCTCATGGTTTGACAGCTTACTTCTTTTTAGTACTAAGTAATACTCCATGGCAGGGATGTACCAGTTTATCCATTTGCCTATTAGAGGCCATCTTTGTTGATTCCAAGTTTTGGTAATTACTAAAAGCTGCTATGAATATTCATGTGCCGGTTTTTTTGTGGACATAAGTTTTCAGCTCATCTGGGTAAATATTAACGAGCACGATTGCTGGATCGTGTAAAAGTATGTTTAGTTTTGTAGGAAACCACCAAATTGTCTTCCCCCGAGGCTGTACTATCTAGCATTTCCATTGGCAATGGTGTTGCTTGTCCCTCCACATCCTCACCAGCATTTGGTGTTGTCAGTATTTTGGATTTTTTTCTTTCTGGAAGGTGTAGAGTGGTGTCTCACTGTTTTCATTTGCAATTCCCTAATAACGTGTGATGCTGAGCATATTTTCATATGCTTCTTTGCCAACTGCACATATAGGTGTCTTCTGTGCTGAGGTGTCTGTTAAGATCTGTGACCCATTTTTTAAATAGGGTTGTTTTCTTGTTGAATTTTAAGAGTTGTTTATTTTTTTTTGTTTTTTTTGTGTTTTGTTGTTGCTGTTCTGAATAACAATTCTTTATCAGAAGTATCTTTCACACATATTTTCTCCCATTCGGTGGCTTGTCTTCTCATTCTCTTGACAGTGCCTTTCACAGAGCAGAAGTTCTTACTTGTGATGATGTCCAGCTTATCGATTATTTCTTTCATAAATAGTGTCTTGGTGGTGTGACTGAAAATTCATCATCACACTCAAGGTCATCTAGGATTTCCCTATGTTATCTTTTAGGAATCTCATAGCTTTGCATTTTATGTTTAGGTCTGTGATACCTTTTGAGTCAATTTTTCTGAAGAGTGTAAGGTCTGTGTCTAGATTCTTTTTTTTTTTTTTTTTTTGGCATACGGATGTCCAGTTGTCTCAGCACCATTTGTTGAAGTGACTATCTTTGCTTCTTTGTATTGTCTTTTGTCAAAGATCAGTTGACTCTATTTATGGGGGCCTATTTCTGGGCTTTCTATTCTATTCCACTGATTTATTTATCAGTTATTTTGCCAATACCACACTGTCTTGATTACTGTAGCTTTATAGTAAGTCTTGAAGTCAGGCAGTGCTCATTCTCCATCTCTCTTCTCCTCCTGCAAATTGTATTGACTGTTCTGTGTTTTTGGACTCTTTGTATAAACTTTAGAAGCTGTTTGTCAATATCCGCAAAACAGCTTGCTGGGATAATTTTGATTGCTATGGCACAGAATCTATAGATCAAGTTGGGAAGAATAGACATCTTGACAATATTGAGTTTTCCCATCCATGAACATGGAATATTTCTGCATTTATTCCTTTTTTTTTTCCATCAGAGGTTTCCTAATATAGGTCTAGTCCATATTTTGTTAGATTTATACCTAACCTATGCCTACTTAGATTTATACCTTTCATTTTAGGAAATGGCAATGTAAATGGTATTGTATTTTTAATCTTAAATTCTGTTTTTTTACTGAGGTATATAGGAAAGTGATCAACTTTTGTTTAATAACCTTGCACCCTGCAACCTTACTGTAATCATTTATTCCAGGAAGGTTTTTCACTGTTGTTGATTCTTCTGGATTTTCTGCATAGATAATCATGTCATCTGTGAACAAAGACAATTTTACCTCTTCCTTCCCAAACATTTTAGCTTTTATTTCCTTTTCTTATCTTATTGCATTAACTGGGACTTCCAGGAAGATATCTAACAGGAGTGGTAAGAAGGGGTGTCCTTGCCTTGTTTCTGATCCTAGCAGGAAAGCTTTTATTTCCTCACCATTAAGTAAGAAATTAGCTTTAGATTTTCTGTAGACATTCTTTACCAAGTTGAGGAAGTTCCTCCTATTCTTAGTTTGCTGAGTTTTTATTATGAATGGGGATTGGATCTTACCAAATGCTTTTACTGCATCTGTTGATGTGATCATGGGATTTTTCTTCTTTAACCTGTTGATGTGATGGATTACAGTAATTGATTTTTGAATGTTGACTCAGCCTTGCATACCAGGGATAAACCTGTGGTCATGGTATTTAATTCCCTTTATACATTGTTGGATTAAATTTGCTAATTTTTTCTTAAGGATTTTTGCATCTGTGTTGATGGGAGATATCGATCTATTTTTTTTTTCCTACGATATCATTGTCTGGTTTTGGTGTTAGAGCAATGCCAGCCTCATAGAATGGGTCAGGAAGCATTCCCTTTGCTTCTATCATCTAGAAAAGATTGGAAAGAATTGATATAATTCCTTCCTTAAATGTTAGGCTCTGGAAGGGAAAAAAAAAAAAAAGAATCATTTGGGCTCTGCTAAAATCCTTTCTCTTGAAGGAAAACCTTGTTGAGAAGAGTGCTCTGGCATATTTTGAAATGGTTCCTTTTCCTCCTCTCGCTGCTGGGAGCACGAGGACATATTTCTCATACTCACTGTGAGAACCAGACTGAGCTCCTGGAGGTAAAACTCACAAAAGTGGGGAGCCCCCCCCCGCCACGACTGGGTCCTTAGGAAGCTTTTATCTCTGAGACGTATCTAGACTGAGCCTCCAGGAACTGGTCAATTACAGATCAGGTTTTCCCACCCTGGTACTCGTTCCAGAAGGAGTTTCTGCTGTAGTCTCTGGATCTGCCTGTCTCTCCAATATTGGGGTGTCAGCCCACCCTGTGACCTCACCTCTAACTGATGGAGCTTGGGAGACTCGATTTTTCAGTTTGTTCAGCTTGTTCACCTGTTGTTCAGACAGAGTGGCAGCTTCCAAGCTTCATACATGCTGGATCGGAGCCTGCAAGTCTGGCTTTTGTAAACAAAGTTTTACTGGAACGTAACCACACCCGTCTGGTTCCATACTCTCTATGGCTCCTTCAGGGCTACCACAGACAGTGGCTCACAGAGACCCAAATACTATGCAGACATTTACAGAAAAACCTTGCTGACCCCTATTCTAGGTGACAGGGATCTAATAGCATGTAAAATAAAGGTCCTGGTTCTCTGGAGTTTATGTTTTAGTGAGGGGGAGATGGTAAGTGCCAGGAGGAAAAATAAAGAATGAGACAGCAAGTGACCGGGAGAGTAATCAGCAGGGTGATAGGGGAAAATAAGGTGACAATCCTGCAGAGATGGGAATGGGGTGAGGGCACAAGTTGGGGGGTAGCGGGGCGATGTGCGTTCCAGACAGGGATGACAGGTGTTAAGGTGGGGTGTGCTCAGGGAGGCAGCTGGCCTGTGAGAGTCAGGAGCCCCAGGGAGGAGCGGAGGGCAGGACTCAGTGAGAACTTTGGATCTGGATGTCTGCTACGCATACCAATGAGGCATTTTCCTGAAAGGACCAGACAGCTCTTGCCTGAGGGGTTGGTTGGGGGGAGGGGGTCATGGTGGCAGAATGACAGTGTTCATACTTGTTTAAAGAATTTAAAAAAGAACAGGGCTGTCTCCAATGGTGTCGCCTGGAAGGAGACCTGAAGGTGAAGATTTCTTTCTTGTGCAAAGGATTTTCCAAGGAAGAAGTGCTCCCAGGAAAAGCTGGTAAGAGGGTGAGAGAAAGAGGCAGAGAGAGAAGGAAGAAAGGGACTAAGCAATGGGCGGCTTCTGGCAAGTGTCCAGCCTCAGCCCACCCCCACGGGGAGCTCTGGAGCATAGATCGCTCCTCAGAGTTGATTCCCACTCGAGGCCAGGAGCTGGGCTTCACACTCTCACCAGGAGCCGATGCGCTGAGGGCGGCGCCAGGAGCAAGTGGGGTGGACCGTGAACTCCCAGGCACTACTGCTGTCTGTCTATGCAGCAGAGCGTCCCCAACAGTCCGGGGGCAGTCGTTCAGAGATCGCTTACAGGAACCAGCCGTTAGTAGCAAGCAAAGCACACAGGATCCAGGGAGGGGATCCATGGGAACAGTAAAAGAGATCCACATGGATCCCAGTATATCCACAGTGTCTGCTACAAACACCAAAGGGAAATCCACAGAAAGAAAGAGGAAATACCATAGGGTCCTGTAAATATGCCAGCACCTTATATTTGCTTATTTGTAATTCGAATGTCAGGCACATCTCCTGGATTTTATTTTGTTAAAGATGCGAAACACGCGAATTCGCGTGCGGCAAACACACTGCGCTATGGAGCTGGCTGGCTCTCTGGCGCAACAACACCGTCCCCACCCCACTCCCAGTGACTTTGTTTGAGAAAGCCAGAAAATACAGCGGAGACAGCTGATAGCACAGGCCCTGTGTGCTAAACAGTGTTCAAAGTCTACCTGGGGAAGCATTTAAGGGAGGGGCTTACTAGAGTTTGATTATCTGGAAGGCACTGGCTAATTTTCCATTCCTCTGATAATTTCCATAGTGGCTAGTCTGGTTCTGAATACATTCAGTGCAAAAACAGTGGTGGGCTTTGTTGGCCCACCGTACACAATGCGTTTTGCCTAAAGCAATTTCAGCCTTATCACCAAGATACTTAAATAAGATGCCTTTTAAAAAGCATCTTAAATAACTCCAGTTGCTTTTATCTATTTTCAACACCGGGGGGCAGACTTGAGTCTTTTTGAAATCCTTCCTGGGTGGTTCTTACAAAACAGTCAGTGGGTCTAATTTGAAAACAAAACAAAAAAAAAACTACTACACTTAGCTACCTCAAGAGAAATAATCATTCTACATTTTATTGCTTCCACTGTCACTTGCTGATTACAAACCTTTTCTGGGCTGGCTTAAAAAGTGTTACTGTCCATTTGTCCTGTTTCTATTTCATTTGAGGACTCATTTGAATTTTGAACATGAAGATATTACTATCTGTGTTAAAGACCAACCAGTTAATATGTGGGCCACAGTTTCCAAATTCCTAGAATAGAAAATCTGCCCAAATTGGTAATTTTTAATGTGTTCTTGCTTGGCTAGAATAAAATCTTTCAGTGAGGCAGGCACAGTGGCCAAATGCAGAAGAGCCCTGATGTCCTTACCTCTCATGGCTTTGACTGCTGGTGGCTGAGGGTTAGTCTCAGGGCTCAAGGATGATGGGCTCATTTGCCTAGTGCAGCCCCTCACCAGAAACACCCACCTCGCAGGAGGAAAGGAATAGTTTGCCTTCTCAGTCCCTGTTGGTGTCTTTGCCTGGAAAACATCCATGTTTGTATGCCCAGGCTTTGCTCACAGCTTGGATATGTGGGCACCTGTGCAGGATTAAACTGCCGTGTCTCTGATTCTTGTCAATCTGTTAGGTGACGCCTTAGCTCGGTTGCTTAGCAGGCACAAGTGGGGGGCGCCTGGGTGGCTCCCTCGTTAAGCGTCTGCCTTCGGCTCAGGGCGTGATCCCCGGCATTCTGGGATGGAGCCCCACATCAGGCTCCTCTGCTGGGAGCCTGCTTCTTCCTCTCCCACTCCCCCTGCTTGTGTTCCCTCTCTCGCTGGCTGTCTCTCTCTCTCTGTCAAATAAATAAATAAAAATCTTTAAAAAAAAAAAAAGGAGGCACAAGTGGACTCCAGCTATGGGTAACCTCTTCATTTGACTTATTCTCATGGCTCAGCCTGAAGGCCAGCAAGGCAGCTGGCAAATGAGAGCCACTGGTCTGGGCCAGGGGAAGTGAAGGCAGGTATCTTTCCATTCCTAGAGAGACTGCAGAGTGTAATCCACTGCCTCCCAGGCACCACTCCCCCACCTGCCCCTCACCCCCACCCCCATCATCATGAGGTCACCAGTACCCTGTCACACAAGCCTGGTGTTTGGCTGCAGAGAGAACCCTTTCTCCCATCCTGGAGGGGGGTTCAGTTCATACTTTCAGATAACGGGCATACCTTGGTGAAGAGGTATCCTTCATTTGCTAAATTTGCAGGTGTTTTGCTTTATCCTTCATCGTACTGAATATCCTCTATTACTAGAGTTTTCCCTTTCTGCTCTTTCCCTCTTGTGTCTGTTACCAGGGGCATCAGGTGAAGGGAGCAGCAGCTGGACAGTTTAATTTATTAGAGTTGTCAGGACCAATCTACCACCAATAATAGAACACAGTGGAAGTGGACTTGTCCAGCAAAGCAGATTTAATCTAAATGATTCAAATAGTGTTTCAGCAGCTTCCTATAAATTCATTTATTTTGGACGTCCCCTGTTCATCTTGTTTTAATTTGAGAATACATACCCATTACATACACGTTTCTCTTTCAAAAATATCCTGTCAAATGTCGCAGAGAAGGTATTTGATATTTAAAATATTTTTCTTCTGATTTTGAAAACGATATTGAAAATCAAACAGAAGGAAAGCCCTGAGGCTCAGTGATGGGTTCAGATCCATCCCAGGAAGGAGCCCTTCCACCTCGTGTTCTTGGACCCATGGCTGTCCTCTGAGCTTCACACCTTGATTCCTCCACTGAAACTGGATGTGTGGGTTTGACTGGGTCTCTTAGCCTTCTCCATACCTCTGTTTCCTTATGTCCTATGTGGATGATAATTCTGCCAATCTTATAGGATTATGGAGCGGACTAGATCTGACAGTATGTGTAAAGCCCTTAACACAGCTCCTAGGAGATAAAGCTTTTTTTTTTAAACGTTAGCAACGGGACTGTGCTGGCTAAGATGTGGACTCTGCAGCCAGATGGCCTGGTTCAGCTACCCAGCTTTTCTGTTTACTGGCCCAGGCCTCAGTGTCCACATCTGTAAAGTGGGGCTTAATGCTAGGACAGACCTCATCGAGTTGTTTCGAAGATTAAATAGAAAACCAGAGAAAACGTCGACAGTGCATAGCACATCAAAAGCACTGTAATGTTATCCATAGATCTAGAAAAACAACTTGAATTTAAAAGCTGTTTGGAAACGGGAAGCTGGATTCCAGACAGTTTGGGCTGACTAATCTGCAGGAGGCACATTAGCTGGTCAAGAAGAACACTGTAGAAAGACAGTCTTGAATTTTCCCCCGGAGGCAGAAGCCCTGTGTGAGTTGGACATGAGCCAGGGAGAGGCTGAAACCCTTAGGTGCCAGGATGTGCTGATTCTCTGGGGAAAGTAGGGCAGAGCTTGAAGCCTTTGGGGAACGAGGTGGCCTAAGAAGGGATTCTCAGAAGTAGGGGAGGAAGACAGAAGAGGTGGGGTTGACAGAGATTAAGAAGACGGGTCACCACCTCCTCCTCACCACGCAAAGCTGCCTGCTGCTTACGTGTCCGCCCTCCCCACCACGAGGCACTTCCAGGAGAGGCCAAAGGTTGCATTGTACCCGGAAAGCCATTGTGTCATTGGACAGGTAACTTGTAGGGGATTTGTCTGCTTTTCGGTCTAGAGGCATCGATGATCTTGCCTCTCCAGGCCATTGTACCTACCAGCTTGTGATGCTCTGTGATGCTTCTGTGTCGAAAGGGGTCCCACCCAGCTTCCTGGGGTTTGTGCCAAGACAAAATGGGGCCAAATAAATCAAGTTGGCTTTCCCATCAAAGCCACCGCTGTCTCAACCATCTGTGACTCAGAGGAATAGGAACCAAAATGCATGACTGATGATGTGTGTTATTTTGTTTTGTTTGTTGCTTGCTTTGTTTTGTGTTTTGTGTTGTTTTCTGGTTAGAGACTAGAGTAAGCAAGTGGATATTTTTGCCTGCTAACACCCTATGACATACACATTCAGGCAAGATGAAGAATTGGAATCTTGGATTAAGTTCAAATTATTCCCTAAAAGGAAACCCAACTTCGCTTGATAGAGGGTCCTTTCTGCATTTTGCTCAGATGCTGTTGTCACGTTTGACTGATTTGGAGCAGCTCTGTCAGATGTTCCATGTAAACTAAGCTTTTTACCAGCTACTAATCTAGCATGGAAAGTCCTGCAATACAGAACAGTAAGAATAGGATGAACCACTAAAGGAACCTTTAGGTTCTTAGGACCTGGGTGCCAAGTCAGCCTGCACCTCTGTCCATAAAGATGACTAATGCATGGCAGGTAAGCATGGGTACTAGTCACATCCCAGACACCAGAAGGCTCTGCTTCCCCTGAGTACAGGTGGGCTAGCCACGGGTGGCCATGCGGCCATCAGGTTCTAGGGAAATTCCAAGCAAGGCTAATGAATTCAGACATTCCTGGATTCTAATCCTGACTTCACTACTTTACTAGTCAACTCTGGTTGTAAAAATGCTGTATAACAAATAGCCCGCAACAGGTAATGGCTTAGAACAGCAAATAATTTTCTTGCTCACGGGTCTGCAGGTTGGCAGGGCCACTCTACCTCAAGCTTCAGGGCACCTGAAACTGGCTACAGGGTTTAGGTTGGGTTCAAGTTTGCTCTGGATGCCTCTTGGCATGATTCTTGGGTAACAACTACCCAGATCACGTTCTACTCAGGGAAAATGGCAAGAACTCAAAGAATCAGGCCAAACCAGGAAAGCACATAGAAGCCTCTGCTTGTGTCCATTCACCAGCATTCCAGTGGCCAAAGCAAGACACGTGGCCCAGCTCAAAGTCAATGGGTCAAGGATATATACTTCACACACTCTACTGGGAGGAACTAAAAAGGCACATGCAAAGAGTGGAATACCTAATCATTATAGGGAGGGGGTGAAGAATGGCAGCAATATTTCAGTCTACTACAACTGTTAGCAAGCTATTGAACCTTGGATAATCTTGTAACTTTTTTTTCTCATTCATAACATGAGGCTTAATAATACTTAATAACGCCTCCTAGGGCTGCTGGAAAGTTTAAAAGCAAGAGATATAGGGTAGCACATAGTGAGGGATCCGGAAAGGGTGACTTAATGTAACAAATCCACATGTTCCATTTTGGATCCTTTTTTCTCTCCTGATGTTCTCCCTTTGCCATCCCTCTAGCAGCACCTCCCTCCCCCGGTTCCTAAATGCTCCTGCTTGGCCTTCTCTCACTTCCAGGACTGATTCAAATTATTATACTTGTACATGAGGTTAGGGCAGTGTGCATATCCTTGCAGACTCTCCCTTGTATTTAGCCTGCAGGAAAGATAGATTGCAATGCAGATATCAGCTTTGTGATTATGAAGCCCCCTTTACTAATGAGGCCTCTGATAGTACACACCTCCACCCCACCTTGTGGCTTACGTAGGAGAGACAGCTCTGCAGAGCTGCTATTGACCCAGCCTGCTGCAGGGGGAATCACTTGCACAAACTCCTAATTGGCCAACCCTGGGTCAATGAGACTGCTGACTTCTAGGAGAGAAGTTTCTGGGTCCTTGCCCCATGGCAGTAGCAGAATACACCAGCCATGCAGAAGGGAAAACTGTCCAGAAATAGGAGAAGGGCACTGGAGCCATGCATGTGCCCTAACCCTTCTCCATTCCCCCCATCAGATAAGTCGCAGCCAGACAAGCGAGTGGGGGACGCAAGAGAAAACAAAAGCATCACCCCAGTGAAGGACCCTCTATGAACACACGAAACATGAGGACAAGGAAGAAACTGTTGCCCTGATAACCTGTTTGTTTGTTTTTAAGAGAGTGAGCAGACATGAGAGAGAGCACAAGTATGTGTGTGTGATAGAGAGTGCAAGCAGAGGGAGAGGGAGAGAGAAAATCTCAAGCAGGCTCCACACCCAGCGTGGAAGCATACAGGGCTCGGTCTCATGACCCTGAGATCAGGACCTGAGCCAAAATCAACAGTTGGACACCCAACCAATGGAGCCACCCAGGAGCCCCCCCTGACAACCTGTTTTGCAAATGAGGAAGGTTATTTCCTTCCGGGAGCTTTCTAGCCAGTGGAGAAATCTGTGGGGTTAGAGTCACTGGCATGGCTTAATACAAACAAAGGATCAGCCAGCTATTATCACAAATAAGGTTGTATAACAAAGCACTCTGAAGCTGAAAAGCTTAAAACACACTCAAAACGACAAAACAATTCCTGATCTAAGAAATTAAAGACATAAATAAATGGAAAGACATCCTGTGTTGATGGATTGGAAGACCATTAAGATGACAGTACTTCTCAAAGCCATCTTCAGACCCAGTGCACTCCCCATCAAAATCTCAACAGCACTTTTTTGTAGAAATAGAAAAAAAACACATCATAAGGGTGCCTGGTGGTTCAGTTGGTTAAGCATCTGACTCTTGATTTCAGCTCAGGTCCATGATCTCAGGGCTGTAAGACTGAGCTCCGTGTTGGGCTGTGCAGCCTGCTTAAGATTCTCTTTCCCTCTGCCCCTCCCGGCCATCATGGGCTCTCCTTCTCTCTCTAAAAAACAACAAGCAAAAAGGAAATGCATCCTAATATTTGCATGGAATCTCCAGGACCTCGAATAGCCAAAACATTCTTCAAAAGAACAAAATTGGAGGACTCACATGTTCTGATCTCAGAACTTACTATAAAACAACATAAAAACCAAAGCAGTATGGTGCTGGCATGATGATAAGCATCTAGACCAATGGAACAGAATATGGAGCCTGGAAACATACCCTTACATATATTATGGTCAAATGATTTTTGATAGGGTGCAAAGACCATATATCGGAGAAAGGACAGTATTTTCAACAAATGGTGTTGGGAAAACTGGATATCCACATGCAAAAGAATGAAGTTGGATCCTTACCTTACCCTACGTACAGATATTAACTCAAAAATGAATCAAAGACCTAAATAAAGAACAAATAAATAACTATGAAACTGTCAGAAAAAAAAACATAGGAGAAAAGCTTCATGACATGGATTTAGTAATGATTTCTTGAATACGACAGGAAAAGAACAGGCAGCAAAAGAAAAAAAATTGGACTTTGTCACAGTGTAAGACTTTGTATATCAAAAGACACAATCTAGAAAGTGAAAACACAAGCCACAGAATGGGAGAAAATATTTGCAAATCAAATACCTGATAAGGCACTAACATCCAGAATATATAAAGAACTTTCACAGCTCAACAACAAACAACTCAGTTGAATAGTGAGTAAAGGACTTGAGTGGACATTTCTCCAAAGAAGATACACAAATGGCCAATAAACACTTGAAAAAATGCTCAACATCACTAGTCACTGGGGAAATACAAATCAAAATCAGAATGAGATACCGCTATTAAATATAGAGAGCTGTAGATAGCTAGATAAATATTTTTTAGTGGAAAATAAGTGTTTCAAGGATATGGAGAAGTTGGAACCTTCATGCATTGCTTGTGGGAATATATAATGGTACAGCTGCTGTGGAAAACAATTTGGTGGTTTCTCAGAAGTTAAACATAAGACTTACCATATGCTCCAACAATTCTACTTATCACTATATACCCAGAAGAATTGAAAGCAGGGACTCAAATAGGTACTTGTACACCAATGTTCACAGCATTATTCACATAGCCAAAAGGCAATCCATCAACAGATGAATGGATAAACAAAATGCAGTCTATACATACAATAGAGTATTATTCAGCCTTAAAAAAGAAAGAAATTCTGACACCTGCTACAACATGGATGAACCTTGAAACCATGCTAAATGAAATAAACCAGACACAAGAGGCCACGTATTGTATGATTCCACTTACATGGAGGACCAAGAATAGGCAAATTCATGGGGACAGAAAATAGATTAGAGGTTATTAGGACTGGGGGAGGGGGAGTTATTTTTGAACAGGTGCAGTTTCTGTTCAGGATGATGAAAAAGTTTTGGAAATGCATAGTGGTGATGGTCAAACAACAGTGTGTACGTAATGCCACTGGATTATATACATTTAAACAGAGTCGAAAAGGTAGATTTAAATCCTGTTTTATCACAGTA
>NC_048230.1:79656605-79757907 GCF_002007445.2 Ailuropoda melanoleuca | reverse complement strand
GTAATGCCACTGGATTATATACATTTAAACAGAGTCGAAAAGGTAGATTTAAATCCTGTTTTATCACAGTACTTTTTTAAAGAGCTTGCAACCATAAGCATTTGTCCCTCACAATTCTGCAAGTTGGCAATTTGGCTGCGCTCAGCTGGCAGTTCTGCTAGCCTCATCTGGGCTCACTGATGGGTCTGTAGTCAGTCAGCTGCTCAGGGGCTGGGGGCAACCTGGGCTGCAGTGGCCTCAGCTGGGATCCCCTCTCTCTGCTCCTCGAGTCTCATCATTTCCCCAGGCTAGCTCAGGCACCTGGGCAGGGTCCACAACTGCCCAGTCTCCAGAAATGCAGGCTTGAAGAGACAGGGCATCAGACATCGCTTTGGCTGCAGTCTATTGGCCAGAACAAGTCATGTGATCAAAGCCAGCATCAGAGGAAAGGAAAACAGACCCCATCTCCCGATGGGAGCGGCTGCAGGGTCTCCTTGCAAAAGACCTGGATACAGACAGGACAGGAGAATCGGCAACTTTTTTGCAGTGATGTACCACAATTTGACAGTGTTAAAATAGAGAACTGTGTCAGGACACCAAATGGTTTGTGACAGGATAGGCTCGTGTATCTAAGAGTTGTTTACAGTAGAGGCACAGTGCTTATTCTAGGAATTTAAAAGTGTAGGGAAGTATACACGAACTCCACTTAGTGCCCGTGTTATTCTCTCCCAGACATTAAGTACCTCTCAGATTATTTTTTTCAGTCAAGCCAGCCGCTTTACAGACTTAGTGCTTTGTAGGAGCTGTAAGTTTTTGGAGAAGCTGAGACATGGAGAGAGTCTTCAAGACAACAGAATTTTGGAGCCTGAAGGGAGCCAAACAGATCATCTCAGACAGGAACCATAGACCTAGCAATGTAAAGGCACTTGATGAAGTCTTCAGAGGGGACAACAACAGAACTTGGACTAGATTCCAGATTGCTGAGCTCACAATCCAGTGCTGTCTCTGTGACACAACGGCGATCTTTTCCTTGCCGTATGGAAATCCCAGCTCCGCCAGCGGAGGACCTTGAGTCTCTTCTTTGGCACCTTGCATCTCAGAGTGTGCTCTGCTGACCAGCAGCATCGGCCTCACCCGAGAGCTGGTTAGGAATGCAGAATCTTCTGGCAGACCTGCTGAATGAGAGTCTGCAAATTAATAAGATGCCCGGGGCATTTGCATCGATGGTAGCCCTGAAGACGCATTGCCCCAGGACACTGGTTTTCAACCTCGGCTCTTCACTGGAATCAGCTGGGAGAGGTTTAAACACGCTCATGCCTGGGCTCCGTCTCAGAGATTCTGATTTATCTGTCCTTGGGTGCAGTCTTGGCATATTTTTGACAGCTCCTTGAGCCACTACTTCCCCAAAGCCCACCTCCAATATGCTGAAGATNGCAGACCTGCTGAATGAGAGTCTGCAAATTAATAAGATGCCCGGGGCGTTTGCATCGATGGTAGCCCTGAAGACGCATTGCCCCAGGACACTGGTTTTCAACCTCAGCTCTTCACTGGAATCAGCTGGGAGAGGTTTAAACACGCTCATGCCTGGGCTCCGTCTCAGAGATTCTGGTTTATCTGTCCTTGGGTACAGTCTTGGCATATTTTTGACAGCTCCTTGAGCCACTACTTCCCCAAAGCCCACCTCCAATATGCTGAAGATATTGGCAGCTTTTTTTTTAAGATTTTATTTATTTATTTGACAGAGAGAGAGCACAAGCAGGGGGAGCAGAGGCAGAGGGAGAAGCAGGCTCCCCACTGAGCAGGGAGACGGATGTGGGGCTTGATCCCAGAACCCTGGATCATGACCTGAGCCAAAGGCAGTTGTTTAACTGACAGAGCCACCCAGGCACCCCTATTGGCAGCTTTTTATTACATTTTCCTTCTGTGCAATAGACTAGTATTTTCTGAGTGAGTGAAAACCACCTCTGGAAGACCCTGACTAACGACCTTGCTCCAGGGTCCTGGGTAGGATTAAGGGATTTATAAATTGCTGACAATTATTTCTATGTGTTTTTATAAGGCAGGAAGGTTAAACACGGGAACTGGTAATTTGAGAGGATTTTTTTTTAAACCGATTTTGTTCCTAAAAAACCATTGGCACTAATATATGGGGAAATCCCACATGATAAAAACTCGGCAAATTATAAATACAATACAAGACAAAGGACCCAGAAAAATATAAATCATGGAAGAGAGAAAAGACAATAAAAACACAAACGTGCTAACTTCCCACATGAATATAATAGTTAAGCTATGAATTTGATTTTTTTCAAGGCTCCCCTCCTAGGAATCCAGTAGTTACAAAGTTTTTATCTATCGAGAAGGGGAGTGGGAGAAAGTCCTTCCTGCAAGGAAACAAAGCTTTCTAACTCTAATTTGTAAATAAAAGTTCCATGAGGTCTTTCTGTGGGGACAGAGGAATGATATTAATGAACTGTCTTCCAGAAGGTTCCAAGGGCAAAAGCAGGACTGGATCTCATGCTTCTTGTGGTGTCTTTTTGTTAACTCTGTTCATAATGTGAAACGCGATGGCTAGAAAAAGGAAAGATGTTGTTTGAGTCTCTTCTGGGGGGGGGGGGGGGGGGGNTGCGTGCATGCGTGCGTGTGTGCGTGAAGTGTCCAGCTTCTTCTAAGCTATAACTCAGGGAAGGGGAGTTGTAAAATCCCTTTACATTTGTCCGGGGAGCTAGCACCGCACTTAGAGAAGAGAAGCGGATTATTATCTCTCTGTGCTGGTGCAAGGGCTCTGGCTGTTCTGTTAATATCCTTGAGCAAGGGAACAAGATTATCTAGTAAACTGTTTTCACAGGCCTGCATTCTAGCCTTAAATGTGCCCTCAGGGATTGTTGGAACAAAGTCATAATGGGATAAATATGCTCTCGCTTTAAAGTCCTAGAACAGGTTCTAGGGACGTAATGCCCTAGAGATCCCTTTATGTTACCCTGGTCGTCTTCCCCTTTCTGTTTGGGAGCAGTTCCTTTTTTTTTTTTTTTTTTAATATATAGGACAAAGAAATGACGCTATTTCATCTCGAGTTCCAGGATTAAGGAATATTTTTGTCTTTGATAATATAGATCTATGGATATACATACCCACATCTACACATGCAAATGATCTAGCTCTGTGTCTATGTGTGTACTTCTCACAGAGAATTGACTGATGTTCAAACTCTGTTGAACTGAAATCATTTCAGTTGTGGAAAGGGGACCGCAGGCAAATGGTCCACCAGAGCTGTTAGACCTCACTGTAGGTATGAACTCCCTGGAAGTTTTGTTAAAATGCGCATCCTGACTCAGTAGCTCTGGATGAAGGGGCTGAGAGTCTGCAGCCCCCACAGGCTGCCCCCGGGGAGTCCCAGGCTGCTGGTCTGCAACCACACTGAGAAGCAAGGGGAGAAGCTCTCCTACCGGTGCCGGTGCCGTTCCCACACTTGGGACTCACTTGGGAGCTTTAGAAATTACCGCCACCTGGAGCCACCACCGGAGATGTCACTGGTGTGGGGAGAGGCCTTGGCTTCACGAATGTTCGTAAACTTCCCCTGGTGACTCCAGCGTGCGGCTATGGCTGAGAGCCGCTGCCTTTGGAGCTGCCGGGTAAGGCAGAGCCTCCCACTGCCTCGGCTGTCAGAAAACCTCACAGTGCNTCGGCTGTCAGAAAACCTCACGGTGCATTCTTAAACCCTTCGCTGAGTTTCAAAGAGATAAAAGCTTTCAAATGTGGGCAGTTTTATATCTTGAAGAGACGGAAAGATGGCCGGATGGAGAGAGAGATATCTTTGAGGGAAAAGGGATCTCATTTTGCAAAAGAAAAGAGAAGCCACATGACTACTGTCCATACCTTGTATAAATCAAAGAAGTGAGGAGTTAGCACTTCCGCTGGGCAGAAGGAAAGCCTCACAGACTTCCAGGTTTCTCTGGGCCAGCCAGGTTAGCAGGGAGAGAGGCACTAGGCTCCGTGAATGAGAAAGGTGAAGAAATTGAGTGTGAAAGTGGCCTGCCAGCTTGTAATATCATTATTTCCATGACATTTGCTAAGTTACGAGAATATTCAGTGTGCAGTCTCGTATCTTGGATCGGACTTGCCTCCTCTCTGACTCAGTCACCTCAAAACCATACCCCATAAGATTTGCTCTTCTCCTTGCCTTGACCCTCAAGTGTCCCAGTGCTGCTGCATTATGCTTACGTATCAGCCCCCTTCTTTATTAATTGCCTTCCAACTTAAACTCTATAATTCATCCACATGGTAGTGCTTATTAACCCTATCTGCCAACACCTGGCAAGCCTGATTCCAGGATATAGCCAGAGTCCCACCTTTGCAGAAGCTGCCCTCAGGGTGCTACGTATTTGCTGGAAAAGACAAGCAACCACTTGGTTGGGTGGCACTCCAATGTATTTTAACAAAATAATTTACATAAAAGATCACCACTGTCCAGCTTGCTATATTATTATGTGTGCAAGCCTTCATGGGATGACCATGACCCAGATGAAGATAGAGAACGTTTTCATCGCCCAGAAAATTTGCTTGGGCCTCTTCCCAGTGACCATCCTTCCCCTGGAGGTAACCATCATCTCTCTGACTTCAATCACTAAAGGGAAATGAGCGACTAATAGCTAGGAATGTTCCGTAAAGCTGACCTTGATATTTAATGGACTTTGAAGTTCAATGTTTCTGAAACTTTTGGACTATTTAGAGCCCAGCTTTTCTCTACTTTTTTTTCCCCCCATGGGGGAACATAATTTTTTCTTGCCATCTAAGATCAGTCCATCTCTGAAATATTTAGTACGTAATGACAATACTGACTTTATACTCTAAAATGTTATTTAAGTGCCTAGCGGTTTCAGTTCCAGATTAACAAGTTTCTTAGCATTTCTTATGCCTCGAAGAGATCCTTTTCATGTTTGTTAAAATCACTTAAAATGTCAGCTGGAAAAAATTAAAGCTTCAGACACTCAAAGGTAAAATTTTGTTGACCAAATGTAAAATAAATATGCCTTGTGCATCTTTACATAGTCTATAAGAAAGAAAAACTTTTGACATTTAGCATTGCATAGTAGCAGTATTTCAAGAATCATGTAATTAGTTGGTTTGTTTTTACAGGGGGAGGGTAGTTACTGATGTGTAGACTACACATTTTGTTCACTTCTAAATTTTTAAATGTCAAAATCTTGAGCAAATGTGATGTAACAAGATGTTTCCTTTGTTGAGCTGACAGAATTTTGAAGTTGCTGTAAAGGCTAATTATTCCAAAGAGCAATCACCTTGTTTTCCCCCCAATTCCCATAATTCTGAGTTTTAAACATCTTTCTTTAAGAAAGTTTACTTTTAATTAAAAATAATTTTTTTTTTTTTTGTAGAGGGGGCAAAGGAGGAAGGAGAGAGAGCACCTTAAGCAGGCTTCACGCCTAGCGTGGAGCCTGATGTGGGGCTCGATCTCACAAACCCTGAGATCATGACCTGAGCCGAAATCAAGAGTCGGACCCTTAACCAACTGAGGAACCCAAGTGCCCCAAGAAAGCTTGTTCCTGGAAATATTTTCTATTACCTTGCCTTGGGTGTGCTTGCTTGCTTCTCATTGTCTCACGGAGGGGCTGGATCTTCTCCCTGCGTGCTTTGTTTCCTTTCCCACACCCTCAGAGGTTAAAGTTCAGGATGCTGACAGGCTTTGCTGTGATTTTCATTTATTGAGAGGCAGTACCCTACTACCCCTGAGTGACACTGGGAAGCTGCTTGGCCTCTCTCGGCCTCATTTCCATTCTTTGTACACAGGAGTAATAATGCTGTCTATCTCAGGGTCTTGTGAAGGTTGAATATGGGGAAACCACACAATGTTTAGGTCAATGTGAGTGACTAGAAGCTCTTTGAAACTGATTCGTGGAATATTGGCAGTCATTTCATTGATCTCACAAATTATTTAAAGCTCAGATCCTGCATGGACGGTACTCAACTCTTAGCTATGGTATAATCTCTGTGATGCCTAACACTGAACAAGAACCCAAGCAGCCTGCGTCTCTATTTGCTGTTGCTTGAAAATTCCTTTGAGAACAGGATATGATCTCTTATTCTAGTCCATTAACTTGGCCCACAAACACAACTGCTTCAGGGGTGGGCCGCCTGTGTTTCATGTCCCCTTTTGCCATAGAAGCACAGATGATAAGTGAGCCGAGTCTGTTTTTGGTGCTGAGTGACCCTATCCCACTGACACACAGAGCATTCAACTCACCAGGAGGCTTTTTTTGTTTTTGTTTTTTGGTGCAGCCCATGAATCAACCGCTAGAACACTTTTCCCCTCCAAAAGAGAAGGGGACAACTGGTGACAGTCTAGTTCAGGAGTTAGCTGACTTTTTCTGTGGAGGGCCACAGGGCATGTGGTTTCTGTCATGACTACTCAGCTCTGCCTGTTGTGGTCCAAAAACAGTCATACGCTGTACGTAAATGCACGTGGCTGTGTTCCAACAAAACTTATTTACACAACCAGGCTGGATTTGGCCCACAGACCATAGCTTGCCATCTCACACTTTGGGTCAATGCTGTCCAATAGAAATATAATGCAAACCAATATTTAATTTCACATGTTCTAGTAGCCACATATTTAAAGTTCTTGATATATTAAAACATACGAATTTTTAGACATTGAAAAGATAGAATAAAAAAACTTGGAATAGTAAGGGACAGATACCTTACCTTATAAATAACTTAAATTTGATGAAGCAGCCTGATATCTAATGGCTTAAGATTTTTTAAGTGGTGATAGGAGATTGCACAATTGCCAAAATGTTCATTTTTGACTGATTTTTATAGTCTGTAAGAACAGAACCAAAATTCTAACCATGAGTCTATGTCAACTTCAAATAATTTTAGCCATAAAGAAAACTAAAAGCAACTTGGCCATGCCCTGTTGGAACTCCATGCTGACTCATCCTTTATGATAGGGCAAAAGCAGGTGTCGAGTGGCTCAACGATTAAGAGGCTTCACTTAAAAGAAGCCCGCCACCCCAGCAGTCATCTCTAAAGAATTTCTACTCATATAAATGCCTTGTTCTCTGGCCACATTAAGGTTTACCATCCCTACCCGTAGACACACAAGCCTTTACTCCCCTGGCAGTCTGGGTCGCCTGCCCTGGTATAAACGAGCCCAGCTCCGAGCTTTCATGCCTCCTCTTCTGCAGCTCCCTGCTCGGGGCAGCGTGGAGGAAAGGGGCATCTGGATGAATTGAATTGGGGCTGGCTGATTTAGGATGGCTCATCTCTGATCTTCCAACAGGCCAGTCCAAGCTTGTTTACCCAGGAGAGGATGGGGACAGAGAGGGCAGCAGCTGAAAAGGCTTCTCACAGCCCAGACTAAGAATTGGTATAATGTCACTTCTTTCCACTCTCTTTTGTCTAAGCCAGCCATATGGCTGTGTCAGATTCAAGGGTGGGAACTCCGACTTTACCACCTCCTGGTCTGAAGGACTGTAAGTCCGCATTGCATAGAAAGGGGGGGATACTTGTGCCCATTTCAGAAGCAATCCATCACAGAGACTGATATCAATCTCTAAGGTTGGCCTGTGTGATATGCTCTAATGTATGTGCCTTCTTCCTCTCCCCTGCGTGAGTTTATATCTCATCCCAAAATACTGAAAAATAAAACGTTTGTTCAAATGTGATCCCCCTCTTACTGATACCTTAAAATCAAGATGAGATAAGCACTTTTAGTCACAGGTCTCAGTGTTCTGTCTCAGGCTTCAGGTGTTCAGTGTCATTTCTTCTATATTAAATTCTGATGTAAAATTCCCTAACCTTTCCTTGTGCTATAGCCGCATCTTAGACTGGGCTCCTCAAAAGCAGACCTGAGACAAAGGCTTGTATGTGAATTTATCTTGGAAAGTGAGCTTAAGGTTCATAATTCACATTGCTCCCCTTGGTATCCCTGGAGCTGGTGTGGATGTCCTGTGCCTCATGACCAATGCCAGTTATAGAGAGTCAGCCTGGGCACACATGATAGGAACCCAATATCAAGTCTGTCTCTGCCTCTCTTCCTGGTCTGCTTTCTAATTCTGGACTCGCTATAATCATTATTATTATATTAGTTAAGGTAATTCTAGCTTCTGTAACTTATTAACCCTTACATCTTAGTAAATAAGAGCAACAAAATAGAAGTTTATGTCTCAATATCCACTGTGGATTTTCTTAACCAGAGCATGGTATCCCATGTGGACATTCGGCCATGCACATTCTACCACGTGGCTCCGGCATCCCCTTGCCACATGGAGGAGCCTGCCAGGTCTTCTCCATTCAGCTGGCAGACAGGAGAATAAAGAGAAGAAAAGGCATTTCTTTGTAGCTTTGGCCTGGAACGGATACATATCACATCCTGCTCTCATTCTGTGAACTCTCATTCTGTG
Source organism: Ailuropoda melanoleuca (assembly GCF_002007445.2). Lineage (NCBI taxonomy): Eukaryota > Metazoa > Chordata > Mammalia > Carnivora > Ursidae > Ailuropoda > Ailuropoda melanoleuca. The sequence goes on along the minus strand of NC_048230.1, from coordinate 79,749,505 downwards.
AGTGCGAATTGGTCCTATGGTCTGCCTAGATGCAAAGGGTGCTGGGAAGTGTGGTCCTGGCTGGGAACAGCTTTGCAGCAATACCTTTACACAGTGGAAGGGGAGTACACATCCTGGTGGCCAGCTAGGGTATCTGCTACATCAATCAAGCATACTGATATCCATGCCCATGGGCTTGCGAGAAGGGAAACCTGTCTTCATTTTTAATTTTTTTTATTGTGAAATCTATGTCTAAAAATGGTGCACTGCATACCTCTTGTGTCCCATCTCACATCTTTTAGGCCAGCTTTTTTCCCACTGGCCATTGCTGAGGCAACCTGCTCTTCCCCTCCATTGCACCACTTACCTTTGCTATCCAACATGGCGGTGTCTTCACTGCCACCTTGTGGGGCGCACGTGGGAGTCCCCTCAGCCATTCTGACAAGAAGATGGTAACAGGCTGATGAATCCTTCCATCTTCATTTCTTTGAGTGGTCAGTTCTGAGACAGGCTTCACAACTCCTCGGGAGAACCAGTCGTCCACAGATAACTACCTTGATAACACACCCTTGAATTGACTTCCTTCTCTGTGTTCCCTTACTGTTTTTAACCTCATTTTCCAAAATAGACTACTCACATGCAAGCCTTTGCCTCAGCTCTGCTTTTGAGGAACATAGGCTCAGGTGTGAATATAGCACATGAGAAGTTTAAAGAGTAATTTTAAATTCTTATACATACTACCCACGTTAAGAAATAGATGGTGGACTCTTGTCTCATCTCCAAGTACTCCCTGCCCTTAGAAATTAGTTTTTGTTTCAGTAAATGAATAAATTAATGAACAGAGATACTTCCTTAGACCTCATTGCTATCTAGACCCTGAAGCAGAAAACACCAAGCAAATAATAATAAAGTTCCCAACTAGAATACTTATAATCACAAACCAACTTTAAACACATCTATGAAACACTTCTGACCGTTACCCCTGGTCAAACTGACTTCCATTGATTTCAGCCCAACTGCCTCACATTATAAGCAGCAAGAACCAGGGCTATAAACTACATTTGCTTTGCGAGATTAACAATAAACAGAACATCACCTTTAGGGATTATCCTTGTATGGAACTGGTCACTAAATGTGTCTGATTCCCTGTGTTTAAAGAGGCAGGAAAAATGGCAAACAGACCATTTTCCAGTTCATGAGGAATCTTGCTTTTTACTAAATTCACAAAATTGTTCTTAGACATATTGTAGCTTATTATAATTTGTGCTGAACATAACAGTAGTTTTAGTGAAGGAGTTGGCTTATTTGGATTCTGTATGATCATTACATATTTCCTGAGAAGATCTTAATGACTAGAAGTCCTCACCACTGGTGCCACCTGGAGATATCCTGTCCTGATTCTCCTATTTTCCAGGAATATGCTATTCCAGCTATTCACCCAATTAGCCCCACCCCCTGTGGTTACCAAAAAAGATGTATGTAGAAAGCTGAAAGAAAACAGAAGATCCGAGGTCTTCTGATGTTAGGAAATACAGCTGAGAATTAGCATTTCTTGCCATAAGGATTCAAGTATTTCAGATCTGTCTGTCTGTTGTCATGTACACAGCTGTTTCCAGCCACATTCCTTAATAAAACAAGGGAACTGGCTCTCTGCAAACAGGGTGAGAATTCAGATAAGTTGTTAAAAGTAGATACTTTCTGAGAGATTCCTGGTTTGTACTTGAGTCACGGGAATATTTAGCTTATTGACCTCCGGAGAAGTGTTTACCCAGAACGGCAAAGTGGAATACATTCTCGAAGAGGGTAGAAGACATCGTTTTTTAAAAAGAAATGTAAGGTCTTATTAGGGCAAGGCTGTTAATTACACACTTCATTATTGTCAAGGTTAATACAGTCTGTGAGAGGAGAGGCCCTTTTTCATCTCTTCTTCGGAACAAGGGGAGACAGCTGTTCTTACGGATAGATCCATTATAGCTTATCACTGGCCAGCAGCCTGAGGAAGGAGCACCATGAAATATGGCCGCTGTCACCAAGACAGCAGACGCTGAGCTGGGCCAGGCACAATGGAAAGACAATGAGAACCAGGGTGTCAAGCTCAAATAGATTGGGTTGCATTGATTTTTAAGGCCTGGCTGTTCCGCAGCATGAAATTCACTGATACTCTTGCAGTTATTGTATTATTGATCTCTAAAACTGCACAATCTTGCTTTCGTAGACATCAGACCCTGACAGCCGTAAATAGTGGTTCTTATATTTTGAAGCCTGGTTAAACCATGTTGTAAAATTCTGCATGTTTGGATTTCATTATCATTGCTTTGCTGTTTATGTGAAACCTGTGTCAGGGAAACAAATACTACCGTGGTTCTGGTTGCACTAGTCTTCCTGATTAAATAAGGTTCTTTAACCCTTCTTTTCTTCTCTGCCTTTTAGGCAGGTCAACAAATTATTTTTAATAGATATTTATATTTTGCAAGCCCCTGCTTGTCAACACTGATTTAATAGTTTTCATGGAAAGAGAGAAAAGCATGTGCTTCCTTTAAAAGTGATACATTTATACCATCTGTAAATATCTCCAAATGCTAAAAAGGGGATCCAAGGAAAGACCATGCCTTATATAGCCCGTAACATTGTCTTGGGGGTTTTCTTTGTTTTTTTTGTTTTTTGTTTTTTGTTTTTTGTGTTTTTTTTGGTTTTTGGGGTTTTTTGGTTTTTGTGTTTGCTATAGATAAAATTTTCTTCTGAAATTTTCAAATATCCGCAACCACACCTTCACTTCCATGGCACTCAGGTTTTATTCATCAATAATGCTGAGATTTCTAGCTTCATACTAAGATCATGATGATGTAGAAACAGGTGTGCCAAAATAGTGAAACCTGTTGAAGTATTCATTTTGGTTAAACATTAGAAATATTTCACCTTTATAGGGAACGGGAAAATGTTGAAAAGTGTAGCTCCTGGAAGCCAACCGTAACATCAGATAATTTTAACACAGTATGTATATATGTAATACTCTATATACATGTATATGCCTATATCATGTTATCTAGAGATAAAATATATTTAAGACTATGCTATAAACTTAATAAAGTATATATTTAATACTCTCTATATACACACATATATAAAATCCTGAATCCTATTAAACTGAGAAGTATATGCCAGTCTAATGTTTTTTATTATGAAAGTACCCTGGTTGTGGAAAATCTGGAAAATACACTAACCCCATTGAGTATGCAGTGTGAAGAGCAGGGCAGCAGCGTTCTCACTACCTAGGAGCTCATTCAAGATGCAGAATCAATTGAGCTACCCTATGACCCAGTCATTGCACTACTGGGTATTTACCCCAAAGATACAGACGTACTGAAGAGAAGGGCCATATGCACCCCAATGTTCATAGCAGCATTGTCCACAATAGATTGTGGAAGGAGCCGAGATGCCCTTCAACAGATGACTGGATTAAGAAGCTGTGGTCCATATATACAATGGAATATTACTCAGCTATCAGAAAGAATGAATTCTCAACATTTGCTGCAACATGGACGGCACTGGAGGAGATAATGCTAAGTGAAATAAGTCAAGCAGAGAAAGACAATTATCATATGATTTCTCTCATCTATGGAACATAAGAACTAGGATGATTGGTAGGGGAAGAAAGGGATAAAGAAAGGGGGGGTAATCAGAAGGGGGAATGAAGCATGAGAGACTATGGACTCTGAGAAACAAACTGAGGGCCTCAGAGGGGAGGGGGGTGGGGGAATGGGATAGGCTGGTGATGGGTAGTAAGGAGGGCACGTGTTGCATGGTGCACTGGGTGTTATACGCAACTAATGGAGCATCGAACTTTACATCGGAAACCGGGGATGGACTGTATGGTGACTAACATAATATAATAAAAAAAACATTAAAAAAGAAAAAAGATGCAGAAACTCAGCCCACTCCTCAGACCTATCGAATGAGAATCTCCTTTTAACAGGCTCTGCAGGTGATTTGTATGCACATTAAGATTTGAGAAGCACAGGTCTAAAATATATAGCACCCTTAATCTCCCCAGCTAGAGATGTCCACTGTCAATACTTTACCATATTTCTATTAATCTTACTCTTCTGGACATATCTTTCCATTTAAATAGTTGAAAGTCTAATTTTGTTAATTTTTATGACTTAGACATTACATTTTTAAGAAAGATGCCAGTAGAGTGCTGACCATGACTTTAAAGTATTCCATTTTTTTTAGATCTGTAAGGAATATATATTTGGCATATATAACAATTGTAGTTAATTGAAGATACATCTTTAAACTCAAGAAATTTGTGTTTTGTATCTCATTACTAATAGTTTTTAAAAGTCTAGGGGCGCCTGGGTGGCACAGCGGTTAAGCGTCTGCCTTCGGCTCAGGGCGTGATCCCGGCGTTATGGGATCGAGCCCCACATCAGGCTCCTCTGCTATGAGCCTGCTTCTTCCTCTCCCACTCCCCCTGCTTGTGTTCCCTCTCTCGCTGGCTGTCTCTATCTCTGTCAAATAAATAAATAAAAAATCTTTAAAAAAAAAAGTCTAAAGCATCAACTCTTCCATTGTATAAACCTGAGATTGATTTATTCTATTATTTGCAGCTTTTTTCCCCTAAATCATTATCGACCTAATTTAAAAGTAAATTTTAACTTACAAAATCGTTAAATATCTACCATTTCTTTGTACTTACTGTCTGGCAGAAATCATGCCAACTGTTTTACACGTATTATTGAATCACACTAACCCAATGAGGCAAAGATTTAGCCTTGCCATTTTGTGGGTTAGAAACCATGGCTTTAAAAGGTTAGGTAGCTGTCCTAACCATCACACAGCTGGTAAGTGCTGTGAGCCTGATTTGAAAGAGGGAAAATAAATACTACGTTGTTTTTAAAAAGTGTTTCTTATTCAGTGAGAGTCTTTATTTTTTCTTCTAAATAGCATTTAGCTCATAGCAATATTAATTTTTCTCCTTTCACATGAACAAATACATAGAATTCTGTTTATTGAGTTTACTGCTATAATTTTGCATGTAAATGGAACATACATCAGTAAATGCATGGAAACAGCAGACCCTCCCAACTCAGGTCACAGATTAATTCATGTGTTCAAACAGTGATCCTCTCATCTCCCAGAAACATCTAAATGAACTACTTGGGGGACAAAATTGTGAAATAGTTGTTTATGATTGTTTGGTTTTTCATATTCCAAATGTAAGATATTTATAGCATAATTAATGAGAGAAAAAAAGGACTCTTCTAAACAGAGCTTCATTATGTTATCACCTAGTCATTTAAAAAATACTTACAGATAATATGGATACAGACATATTCTAGATCTCTGTTATAACTTTAGCTGTTACTGTATGGTTGGATGGGTGGATGGATAGGTGGTTGGATGGATACATTGATAGATGATAGAAAGACATCTAAATTCCTTTCTCACAGTATTCCCCAGAAACAAAGTGACTGAGTTTCAAGTCTGCACATTCAGCTCATTAATGAAATTAGAAGTGTTTTAGTGGGACAACAGGAAGATTTAAAGGACTCAGCAGTTTCAAAGGAAGTATTCAATAATGCCCTGATTGATCACAAAAGAATCACACAGGGAAGGATTTTTTTCCTTCTAAATATCTGTGTCTTGGTAGTGAATTTCTAAGACTAATAGCCCAGCCCCATCATAGCCATTTATTAATGTGCTGAAGATGAACTAACAGGTTCTCTGGATAGAAATTCCTCAGGACAAGTGATTGAAATGCTAATTTGATATGAGTGGGGGACCCTTCCTTCTGTTATCATAAATACCCACATAACCCTAAAGATAGTGGCATCTTAACATACTCTGATCATCTCTGTTCCTCCAACACTGAGTAAGTGATGAGCTGGTAATCACCTTTTTTTTTTGCCATCTGAGTCCATCTATTATTTCCTCCTGGACCTAGCTTGTAACTCTCCTCTTCCTGAAAACTCTCCAGGATTTTTAGTTTGTTCATCTCTGATCTTTTCTTTACTCTATAATCTTAACGTTTTAACTTCCTTCATTGACAAGTTGTATTTAATGTTCCTTACTCATTTCAGATTTACAAATTTGTGTCCACTGGAAGGCAGTGCATACATTGGTATGTTTCAAGACTACCATATAATCCCTCCCTCCGTCAGTCTCTACAATTCCTGAAGGTGGCTGGGAGGGGTATCACTAGATATCAAGTGATAGTATCCTTTTTATAAATTGGAGAATAGGTAACGAAAAAAGGATGAAACTAAATCACATAGCAAATGTGGCTGAAATTAAGACCAGAACCTAGAATTGCCCATATGCTGTAAATTCAGCAACTCATCACCAGGGGATGGAGTGCACAATAGAAAATACTTACTTCATTGACCCATTTTTGATGGATTGGGATGTCACACACCAAGCGTTTGCATTGCCAACTGGTGCTATTTTGTTTAGCTCAAAAGAGTCTGAAGAGTATCTCAGAAAGAGAGCTAGACTAACCTGAAAGTAATGTAACATTCTTTGTGTGTCAGCTATACTTTGATTTGAGAGAGAGAGAGAGGGAGAGAGAACGCTAGACTAGAAGAGAGAGGGTTTGGGTTTGAATCCCAGGTCTGTTACATATCAGTGGGCAAAGTCAGGTCTGAGTTTTAGTGTTACTCAGGAAAGGAAGGAGGAGGCCTTGATGATCTCTAGATTCCTTCCAACATTAAGATGCTAAAGGTAATTCTCTGGTCCTAGAGTTGAATATTTCATGTATTCAGAGATAGGAAGGGTGGAGGCAGACAAGAAAGATTAATATTGTTTAAGATGGATAGAATTTAGAGAAATGATTTTTTTTCTGGGATAGAGACCCAAAGATAACATTGAACGTGAAAAATTTTAATATAGTTAACTATTATTTGTCAAGTTCAGAGAAAGTCTGGATAATATTTTTGCTAAAGGATTATCCAAGCAGGCCCAATAATTGAAAAGGTACTTAAAGACCTTGGCATACCTTACAGTCATTATTCATGTGGCACACCAGTCAATATGGACGCCTGGGATTAGAAATACCAGGAAGCTACTTTTGGGGAAGACCATGAATTCCTGAGAACATCTTATTGAATAATGTGCCAGTTATTGATAAAGAGAGAGAACAGGAATGTGCAAGAGTATAATGTCTGTCCAGAATGCTGGCTAAAAGGACTTTTAGTTGATCCACTGTGATATAAACAAATTAATACTATTTTCTTAAAAATGTGTACAAAACATGGGGCGCCTGCGTAGCTCAGTCAGGAGAGCATCTGACTCGATTTTGGCTGAGGTCATGGTGTCAGGTCATGGGATCAAGTCCCAAGTCTGCTTAGGATTCTCTCTCTCCCTTTCCCTTTGCCCCTAACCTCCCTCACGCACTTACTCTCTCTCAAATAAATAAATCTTTTTAAAAAAATTGTACAAAGCATAATTGAAGAAGAGAGGAGGCCAGTTGTTAGATCCACAGAAACTAACAGTACCTATGTCTAAGAGAGTTTGAAGAGCACCCTGAATAAATAGAAGGAGAAATGATGAACAGGTACGATACAATGGAAGTGCAGTAGGAAGCTGCTCAGATAGACTTGGGAGTTTTGAGGATGAGTCACTAGCATTCGTACTTAATGCATCAAAAGATGACCATTTCCTCCTTCCCTCTTCCGTGTGCTTACCCTTCCCTGTTCAAGGTATTGCTTCTCCCAAGTTCATCTGTTGGGGTGGGTATAGACGCTGTTGCTCTGAGAGGAGGTCCCGATGTACATATGACAGGTGGTTCCTTTTCTGTCTGGCAGATGCTCGCACGGAACATCACCTGTTTGGACAACCAATCCATTTATATCCCTCCCCCACAAACCATCATAACCCTCCGTATACTGGAATACTATTCAGTGTTTTTTAAAGAAGAATAGGGGGGAAATTGGCTATTAATTCACAGAACCTGGATTGACCTTAAATGCATGATAGTAAATTTAAGAAGCCAGACCAAAAGGCTCCAGACGGTTTGATTCCCTTCATATGATATTCAAGAAAGGCAGAACTATAAGGATGGAAAACAGATCAGCAGTGTACCAAAGGTTTGGGGAGAAGATAGTGTCTGACCAGGGGAAGCCCAGAAGATTCTGAGGGGGGAGGTGTGGGACTAATTTGCATGACCCTGTAATGATGAATACATGATGCTTCGCATTTGTCAATACCCATAGAACTTTCCAGCACAAAGAATAATTTTTTAAGCCAACCAGGAGATCAAGAGGATCCCAGGATGGAATACAAACTGTGGCAGAAGAATTTAACTGTTACACATGTGTGATATAATGTCATTGAAGGGGGTGTGGAGGTGTTACCTAAGTAACTTTGGAGGACAGGGCTTTCTTTTTTGTTGTTGTTGTTTTTAAGGATTTTATTTATTCATTTGAGAGAGAGAAACAGAGAGAGGACCCAGCATGGGCAGAGGGAGAGGGCCTGGAGATCATGCCCCAAGCCGAAGACAGATGCCAAACCATCTGAACCATGCAGGCACCCCAAAACAGGGCTTTCTTTGAATGGAATCTATAAGCCCGAAGTCCAAAAAAAAATGTACTAAACACTGTACTCTAGCTGTCAATGGTGTTTCCATGGTGGTAAGGGGTAGTAATTCTGAAACTGCCATATCCGTATACCAGCATTGAATAACCAAAAGAATGGCAGGTTGAGATTCAGGTTTTTCACTGTTTTTCACCCACAAATAAGAGGGAAAGCTGGAATGACCCCTGTGGTACTAGATTAGATTCAGAGACAACAGTACAAATTCACGTTTAGCTTAATATAGTTACAGGTGGACAGATATATTTAGAGATGTGTGTGGATACCCAGGGAAGTGTGTATCCATGTACTGCCTGGCTCTGTTGACTGAGAGGGCCCAGTAGCAGTGAGCACACCCAACATCCAGGTACTAGCTTCTAATATCCTTACCCCGTTAAAGGAGCCAGGAGGAATGGTTGATTTTAGTGCAAGGGCAGGGAACTGACAAATGAACCCTGAGCATCTTGTAGCACCAAAAAGTAAGGAAGGGCTCAAAAAATAAGAGGATGGGGCTTGTGAAAGGGACAGAGCAGCCAATCTGAAAGAACTCTCAATAACTAAACCTGGAACAATTAAAGCAACAAAACAAAACAAAAACATAGTTTAGGATTATAATCCAAAGTATAAAACAAATATCCATGTTACTATATATACTGACACAACTAAATGATTGAATAAATAAATATTCAAGTCTCCTGTATAGAAGAATTACAATTGCGTCATGTAGACACCCCTTCTCAGGGAGGGAGAGTGATTTACTTCCAAGGGTACAGTTTGGAAAGCCTGGAAGGAAGGGGAACGTCACTGTATACTGTGGAAACCTGGTGAACACTACCTGGGCCAGGTGATCGAGGCCAACATCATCAGTGATAAGCCCTGTTTATGGTAGGCACACTGGATATGATGTGATTAAATTGGTATCTTACTCTGTGATCTCCCTGCCTCCTAAACCAATAACCTCATTTTAACCATGAGAAAAACATCAGACACTCTTAGTTGAGGGATATTCTACAGAGCCCCTGACCACTACTCCTTAAAACTGACAAGGTCATCAAAAACAAGGAAAGTCTGAGAAACTATCACAGACCACAAGAGACTAAGGAGGCAGGACACATCAGTATGAGATATCCTGGAGGGGACCCTGCAACACTAGGGGAAAAGCTAATGAAATTCACATAACCTGCAGAGTTTAGTTAATAGCAGTGTAAGTTGTTAAACAGTAAGGTATGTATGAGAGCTCTGTATATTCTCTTTGCAACCTCTCTGTTAATCTAAAACCATTCCAGAATTGAAATTTTATTTAGAGGAAAGGGGTACAGACCAAAAGTCTTCATCCCAGATGTTTTGGATGGAAAAAACCAAAACCTTGTCTTTCATCATGGAGACTTTGAGAAGCACTGATCTATAAAGCGTAAGCTCTAGGACAGCTTTTGACTTTTTCCTCTAGTTTGAAATCCTCTGTTCTACTGAGATGATTTTGAACTCCTTTGCTACTTGCTCAAAGGTATTTTTCTCTCAAGATCCTGGAAGTCTGAAGTCACGACACTTTGTTCTTTGTTCTTTGATCCACCCCCGTCATATTTTGTGACGAACCTTGTCATTGTCAAGGCACAGCTGACTGGCTTTGTAAGTGGTTTGTGATTTCTTTCTGTTCTTGGTATCCCAGTGTTATTCAGGTTCGTTAAAGGGAACATTTGGGCTTGGCAGTTTGTCACTAAGCTTCAAGTACAAACACATCAATTACTAAGCCATCCGGACGTCAGCGATGATGATACGGACGTGTGCCTGCTAGCAGGCATTACCGTTAGATGCTTAATGAGACTATCACATGTGATCACAAATAAAATCTCCCAAGTAATCTTCATGCTGTTCCTTACTTAGAGTTCAGAAAGTGCCTTCTTCTTCCATAAAATCTGATAACTTCAATTTTTATATGCCTTCCACAAAAGGGTAAAAAAAATATGTGTGCCCATTTATGGGTATGTTACTACTCAGGTGATGGTGTTTACTGGTTTTACAGATCTGAATAATGAATGTAAAAAATAACAAATATGCTTTTTCTAACCAGTTATAGACTTAAAATTATAGTCAGCTTATTGTTAGAGGGTCAGGGGGTATTATTTAAAGAGGGGAAGGGATGGGGAGGTTTCCCCTCACTGGTAAATAAGGCAATGATTGCTTATATAGTCTTCTAAATGGCTTTTTGATGTTAAATTGACCTACCTATTGAGATAAGTAAAAGAAAATTTGCAGCGTAAGATTGTATAACATTTGACTTATTTTACCATTGAAATCAGTCAACAATTTTTTTTCTATTATCGTTTTTTAGGGGACATTCCTGGGGTCTTTTTTTCCTCTGTGGTTTAAATTAGATGGAGTAGGGGTGGGATTCCAACATCAGTTTGAAAGCATGAAATGTTTTCTTTAAATGGCATTCCCTTTACTATTCCCAGACAATCGTTAGAGGAAATAAACCGTGCAAGGAAACCTCCATCAACGGCCTGCTGGAGGACTTTGACAACATCTCCGTGACTCGCTCCAACTCCCTAAGGAAGGAAAGTCCGCCCACCCCAGACCAGGGAGCCTCCAGCCACGGTCAAGGCCATCGGGAAGAAAATGGCTTCATCACCTTCTCACAGTATTCCAGTGAATCTGACACCACTGCTGACTACACGACAGAGAAGTATCGAGAAAAGAGTCTCTATGGTGACGACCTGGATCCATTTTATAAGAGCAGCCATGTGGCCAAGCAAAATGGGCATGTCACAAAGACCAAACACGGGGAGGCCCACTATCCTGAGATGAAGCCTTGGAAATCCGATCTCTCCAGATTTCCCCTTGATTATCACACACACTTGGACTCGCTGAGCAAACCAAGTGAATACAGCGACCTCAAGTGGGAGTACCAGAGAGCCTCAAGCAGTTCTCCTCTAGATTACCCATTCCAATTCACGCCTTCTAGAACTGCGGGGACCAGTGGGTGCTCCAAGGAGAGTCTGGCGTTCAGTGAAAGCGAGTGGGGACCCAGCCTGGATGACTATGATAGGAGGCCCAAGTCATCCTACCTGAATCAGACCAGCCCTCAGCCCACCATGCGGCAGAGGTCCAGGTCAGGCTCAGGGCTGCAGGAACCGATGATGCCCTTTGGAGCAAGTGCATTTAAAAGCCACCCCCAAGGACACTCGTACAACTCCTACACCTACCCTCGCTTGTCCGAGCCCACAATGTGCATTCCAAAGGTAAAGTTCACTGCTTCCTTCCCTCCCATGTGCAGGCACCCCACAAAGGCGGTGTTAGCATGACCTTCTCACATAGATTCTAATGTGTTGCTTTGCCTTTTAAGTGAGAATCCATGTTGAAACCCTACCTGATTTCCATCCACGAGCCCCAAGCACAGAGGATATAGGGCAAGACACATTTATTCATTAAAATCAAAGTCTTTGGAGATCTCCTACAGGGTTTCTGATTAAAAGGCAAAAAAATTCTTTATTTGAAAGGTATCCTGATATACTATTAATAAATATTGTGTGCTATGTTATACTGAGTCCTCTGTTAAGGAGCATATGATTGTAAGCCATTAGATGGAGGAATACAGTGGTTCCCGTATTCTGGCAAAGGATCTGTTGAAAAGGGGGAAAAAGTCAGGATTACATGGTAAGTTTTTAATAAAGTTCATTTTAAAGTTAAATTTTAATATAATAACCATTCTAACAGGTGTGGGGTCCTATCTCATTGTGGTTTTGATTTTTCTCGGATGATGAGTCATGTCTAGAACCTTTCCATGTACCTGTTGGCCGTTTGTATATCATCCTTAGAAAAATGTGTTTTCAGATTCTTTGTCCATTTTTTGATTGGGTTATTTGGGATTTTTTTTGCTATTGAGTTCTATGAGTTCCTTATATATTTTTTAACCCTTTAACAGACATGTGGTTTGCAAATATTTTCTCCCATCCCATCGGTGCCTTTTCATTTTGCTGATCTTGCCCTTTGCCATGCAGGAGCTTTTATTTTGATGTAGTCCCACTTGTTTATTTTTGCTATTGTTGCCATTTGGTGTCAAAGACTAAAAGTCATTGCCAAGACCAATACTAAGGAACTTACCCCCTATTTTTCTTCTAGGAATTGTATGGTTTCAGGTCCTACATTCAAGTCTTCAATGCATTTTGAGTTAATTTTTGTATGTGGTGTAAAACAGGGGTCCAGTTTCATTCTTTTACACATGGCTATCCAATTTTCACAGCACTGTATATTGAAAAGACTGTCCTTTCTACATTTGTATATTCTTGGCTCCTTTGTTGAAAATTGATCGAATATATATACATATATACATATGTATATACATATATGTGTATATGTGTAGGTTTATATATATATATATATATATATATACATACATACATATATATGTATATATGTAGGTTTATTTCTGGTCTCTGATCTGTGCTATTGATCTATGAGTCTGCTTTTTTGCCAGTACCATACTATTTTGATCACTATAGCTCTGTAATATTGTTTGAAATCAGGAAGCTTTGTTCTTTATCGGGATTGCTTTGGTTATTTATGGTCAAATACGATTTTTTATGTGTGTGATATATTTGAAAACTTATGGTAGAAAGCTGTGTAGGTCAAGATCATAGAGAAAGTTCTGTCCAGAGGCAATAACATTTCATCCCTGGTGTCATATTTGGCCCAGTGACCTGTTGAGTCCACCAAATAGTCATTCCCAACTTCTGAAAAATCAAGATATTTCACTTAGGATCTTCAGCTTCTGGGTTTTAGGCTTCTCTTGGGGGAAAAAAATGGGATGATCTGATATCCCTGGGCCCACATTTTCACCTAGCATTGGAAATGGAATTGGCTGGAGACAAAGGCTCCCCTTTAGAGGGGACAGGCCCTGCCCAGCCCACTTCATTCATCTTTCCCATTAGCCTAATCCCTAGAAGCATTTGGGATTTAATATAACTTACCCCAGCAACCTCTGCCCACTCATCTCACAGAAGGAGAAACCAAGGCCAGAAAGTCACATAGCACACTTAAGGTTTCAGAGTTAGTTGTTTGCAAAACAAGGACAAAATCCAGGTCTGGTGTTAATCCCAGTCCCATATTTTTCCCTTCATGTGGGCATATGATATTTAAGGGGCTCAACTGCATTTGCCAGTAAAACCCATGAGAGGCCCCAGTGGCCACCAGAACTCTAGGCTAAGTAGAGGAACAGGAAGAGGATGGAGGGAGGGGATAATTTGCTTCATTCCTTGCTAGATCCCTCTCCCTACAGACTTCCAAATATAAGGCAAAGCAGACCTGCTCTGAAATCTAGTTTTGTTAAACCCAGAAACAATGCAGAAAACTATTGTGGCTCAGAAAAAAAAAAAAAAAACACACAAATAAATAACATACTTACCCTTGGGAACTTCTACCAGGAGTTCTTCAGCCTTTATAATCAAGGGCTCCAAAGAAGCAAGCTGCTGTTCCATTGCACAGGAGACCCATGAGAAATTCACAAGCAGTTTAGTGGGAGGGCAGGAGGTGGGAGGCATGTTAGTAATTAAAACGTTTACTTGATTAAAAATATAACATCTCTCTAAAAAGACTTAGGTGCCTGTGACTTTAGAGCTGTACTCTTAAAAATCTACCAATCACGTTTAGATTTCCTGCTGAGGGAAGAAATAGAGATCACGACTCAGATAATTTGGCTTTGCCTCATGGAAAGTCCTGGGGGCTGGTGGGTAATATTCACATCTCAAATAATAAGAGAAAGCATGAAATTTGTGTGGGTCTCTAGACAGCAAAAATGAGGAGGGAGGAATGTGTGTGTGAGAGAGACAGACAGACACCAGTTTTCTATTTGGCCTAACAGAGAAAAAATATTGTTAACCCTCAAAAAACACTCCTCCAGGGTCATCTACCTACCTAATTTTCCTGTTGGCACGACAGGAATCAAGGCTGTTATAAATCTGTAGGTACGGCATCCATCTCCCTACTTCTGGATGTTTTGGGCTGGGGCTGGGCAGATAAAACCTTGGGTGAAAAATAAAGCACAACAAAATCCATTCACACCACACAGCTATAAAAACAGCCTGATGTGGAGAGAGCGCTTTCCACTGTCCCCTGCAGACGCAAGTCTGCTTTACAGGGAGGGAAGCTGGCTAGAGATAGTGTCACCAGGCACCTGATTTTGCTCCTTCCCGTGGTCTCCAGGGAGCAGGCAGCTGCCAGCTCACATGTGTTGGTGCGGACCCAGCCATCCATCCCTCCCTCTGGCCCCAGCTGCTGAGAAGCACCACATGTAATCGCAGTTCTGCCAGTTCACTAAGCACTCTCTGTGTGCCAGACACACGTGTTGCCTTGTTGAGCCTCGAAGTCCTAGAAGGCAGGAATTCTTGCCAGGGCTCTGACGGACTCCGTGACAGCCCAGTCAGGCAGCCGAGCTCATAGCCCAGCTGGGATCCAGCTCTGTGGGCTCAGCCCCTTCTCCAGGCACTGGACACATCCCCAGTGGCCCGGGAATAGCTTCTCCAGACACCAAACCTTGCACTTGACTTCTTACAAATAGTCATTCCCTTTAAATGCTCCTTTAAATACCTGCAGCCATGAAGTTCCCTTGGGGTGCATGTTCCTGTCCCACTCAACAGCAGGATTTCCTGGCCTCGACAGGGTGTACATGCTAGGCCTGATAGTTCTCTGTTGTGGGGGAGCCGTCCTGTGCAGGGGAGAATGGTGAGCCACATCCCTGGCTTCTGCCACTAAGTGCCAATAGTATCCTTTCCTGTAACATCTAAAGTATTTCCAGACATTGTCAGATGACCTACAGGGCAGCAGGGAGCAAAGTCGGCCCCAGTTGAGAACCACTGTTCCATAGCTAACCATTTGTCAAGTACTTTTGGGCATTCAGGGGTGTAGGTCCTAGAGATAAACTGCCTGGCTTCAACTGCCTAGAGATAAACCACTTATAACTGGGTGAGTAAATTGCTTAACCCTGCTTCTCTATTTATAAAATGGGGATAATCACGTTGTGTGAGGGTTAAATAAGTTCGTAATTAACAGCCTAATTATGAATACACATAGTCGACACATGAATCTGTATGTGTACCATGTGGACAGGTGACAGCTGTGACATGAAGCTGAGGGTTACTGTGTTCTAGGCAACTGTGCCAAGCGTTTTGCAAGCATTACCCAATTTCGCCCTCACAGCAATTCTGGAAGACTTCAAGATCATCTCCCCTTTGCAGTGAGAAAGCTGAGAGACTCAGAGGCTAACTCTTTACAGGCTTCCCAAGGATGTGAAGGCAAACAGCTGAGTCAGGATCCAAAATTAGGTCCATCTGACTCCAAAGTCTATATATTCCAGAACATTCCTATTTCCCCAGAAGGAAACCGAGGAGCAGAAAGATGGGCCTGAGGCCTCGGGGCTCAGATTTGCACACCGCAGGCAGCCCTCACCTTGCTGGTGAGGGATGGTTGATGAGTCAAAGACGGATTTGGGGGCACACGGGCAATGTACTCGATTCTCTCTGTCCTCAGTAGGGTGGAATCCTCTGAGAAGCTCCTTAGGCTCACCCAGACTGTGTGATTTATGGGGAAAAAGCTGGGACCACGGGCCAAAAGGAGGCATTATGAGTAAAGGTCCCTGAGACTCTCATACGCAATCACTCTACCTTGAGTAATGGTCTTACTCTGTTTTGTGAATGACAGTCCAGATGTTCTCACCCATTACAGAAGACACTAAGAGCACAAGTTCCAGCATCCGGTTCCCTGGATTCACGCACTGACTGGCTGTAGGATCTTGTGTGTGCCTCGGTTTCCTCCTCTGTGAAGAAGAGTGTTCTCACACGGCAGGCACTCAGTGTTAGCCCCGATTCCCCGGCATGTTTCTGGTTGGAAAACATGTCACCATATCTGCTAACGCCAGCCATAGAAACATCCTCTCTGCGGACCCTTTTACATATTCTCAAAATATGGGAACAAGTTCCATGGGACTTGCCCTGACAGCCATTCTGTGTAGCCTAATAAGTTCTGCCGTCCTCTCCTCTGAGATGCGGTCACAGAAGGCCAGAGTAGCTGTGTGACTTCCTCAAGGCCCGGCAATACCTGAGGACCCCAATCCCACCACCCCACTGCTTGCTCTACCCTCTAGAATGGGCATGAAATTCTCTGACTTCCCAGGGAGGCCAGATGTTAAGAGAGAACTGCGTATCTGGCAGCATTCAAGCAAGAAGCATCACACCTAGCTCTGCATCTGCCGTTACGATGCTGGTTCTTGCCCAAACCCCTCCATGTTACCCCCACCATCTCCTGTGTCCCAGGCAGCCAAGTGACCCGTGCCACATCCCCGGACAGCCCAAACCAGATGACATATTAAGGGGTTCTGAGTGAAGATAGGGGGTGGAAGAAAAACTGGCGCGATTCCCCTGATCTTTCTTCTGGGGTCCCCAGTGCAATGGTTTTTCACTGCTTAGCTGTCACTTTGCTTTCCCTGGAAAGAAAAAGCAGTTGAGGCAGTGCGCTCAGTCTTCCTGCGCCAATAATTGAATGACTCACTGTTCTTTGTGGCACTTGCACACCCTGACTCAGCCAAGGTCCAGGAACAAAACTGCAGGTTCTTATCCCAGCTGAACACTTTCAGAGATCCTGAAGGGCCCGATGAGTAACAAAATGGCAATGCTTATGAAAGCTTATGGGCTGCAACAAAAATCAGAGGTCTGGGGGGGAGAGAGGGAAAGAGGGAGGGAGGGAGAGGTGCTTATCACTTAATATAACAATGGGTATTATTTTGATTTCTTTTTCTTTACATATAGGCTCTTATAGGATGTTCATTAAAGGTTCATAAAACATCCAAAGAGGTGATTCAGAACATCTCGAACATCTGTCCCTTCTGATGGAGACTTTGTGGGTCCTTTGCATATGAATGGACAGATCTTCCATGAATATTCCTGTGGTTCAAAGTAAATTTTGTTTTAGTCATTATGAGCGAGTTTTCCATTACCAAATTAAAATGAAATTAATCTGACCTGGCAAAGCTGTCCCTGCTGTCTTGGAGGCCCTGACATATTCGAACCGTATTCCGCAGCAGGGAGCTAGTCCACAGGGGTACAGACACCCCCCCACACCCCCGCAGCTGCAGGCGGTGGCAGATCTCAGGTCAAAGTCATCTGCTCTTGAACAGAAGATGCATTCTTTGAGTTTGGAGCAGCAACTGTGTGGGGTTAACTGGACATGCCAATCCCGCGGTGGAGGAAGAGCCTGGAGAACCTGTAGGCTTGAGCCTGCTGATTGAGCGCAGACTTACTCATTTCTTTAACTAGGCTTTGCCTACTGGGACAGTTCATAAGCCACTTGTCCAAACGCTCAGCGTCCATTCGCCATATATTCTGTAAGGCAAAGAAACGCACGACTCTTCCAACTTCACGACATGCCTAACTAGGAATCCTATGTCACAGTTTGGGAGATTTCCTTGCAAAACACTAAATATGGCGAATGGCTCTCTGCTACATGCACTGTGGAAATGCAGCAAGTGTCTGACTATCCAGAACTTAATCTACTTCCCGAGTCCCCTGCATTAGAACCTTAAGCAGACACCTTGATTCTTGAGGTCCCCAGAGGTCCCGCTCATGACCACTGTTCCTTGGCACTGATAGTGCGCACTGCTTGCCTCTCTTAACTAAAATTGAATGGCAGCTCATAAGGCGCACTGTGTCCCTTTGTCATCTATGAAACAGGGCCACTCCATTTTGTAAATGAAAATAAGTCATTCGGAGGAAAGTGACCGTGGCTGGGCTCTCGTCGAAGCCTTGCCTCAAGCAGGAGCTGCAGCTACTGTTTCACTAGGGTGCAGCAACCTGCCCCCACCTGAGGGCAGGTGGGGAGCAGCCCCCATCAGTGGCACTCCTGCCCACGGCAGCAGGGAGAATTGGCACAGCAAGACACAAGCAGAGGGACACAGGAGAGTAAGTACATATTCAAGTCACAGGATTGAATGAATCCCTTTCCCCTAATTGCCAGCCTCTAAAATGTCCCTGCAGAGAGAGCTAGTTACGGATTCTCTCTGGAATTCTTATAGGCAGTCATTGTCCCTTCCCAAAGCCGAAGCTGGTCCTCATAGATTTCCCTCCGAGTCAAGTAAGGACAATTTAAGATGTCCTTTCCCTGCTCAGATAATAGAGCCCTGTGATTCAGCTTTAGCCCCCATTTGATTTATGTGCAGCAAACACCCAGTCTGGCTTTTTTCTCTTGCACTGAGCAGCCCCTGCTTTATTGTACTCTGAAAATGTGCAATGGAGCATCACACTCAAGGAGCTGCCACCAGCCGCCTCCCATCCCTTGTAGCTCTGTGGGAAGTGGAGAGAGAGACTCTCGATCTTTCATCAACCATTCTGCGGTCCCCATTCTTCGGGCACAGACACACACTGCCCCCCCCCCCAGTCTGGCGTGATCTAGCCACAGCCTCCCTGTCACCAGTACAGAAGGCCACGGTGACAGATAGATGCTGCGGCAGGATTTTTCTTTTTTTTTTTTTCCTTTTCTTTCTCCCACCCTCCCCCCACCAAACCTTTGTTTTTCCCCCAGCCTTGGCATAAAATGGTCAAATGATGTTCTACTGCAGAATTCAATTTCACAGTTCAGTTAGGTCCTTGATTACACTGCCAAATTCAGATTAATGTGCATTTAACGAACATGGATCAGGGGAATTCTGGCTGACAGCCAGCTGTAATCGGAGCAATTGATAGCTGTGTGGAGTTTTATGCCCCGTCCACCCCAGCGTACCACTGGTGAAATTGATTGATTAAATGAATTCATTGCTATAATTATTTATAATTTTGATACATTACAAGCCCATGTCTGACCCTGTCCTCAGAGACTTTGTGCCCGTTGTAGAAGGGTAGTCCAGCTGAGTCGTTAGTCCTGGATTATTTATTCCCGGATAATATAGCCTTTTGTTTGTTTTGTGCCCTTATTTTTGGATTGGGTTTGAATCGAGACATGAAAAAGCACATTCCTTTAAGAATTCATTTGTAGGTATGCTAAAAGGCAACTAAAATGGAAACTCAACTATGAATATATGTGATTAACCATTTCAAGGAGGAAGGGAAACCAAGACGGCTTTGATGTTCTTTTAGTATTTTTAAAGGTTCCTGTAGAGAGAATTCCTTTTCAGAATGTATTTGATTTTCAGGGACTATTAGTGGTCCCGTAGCATGGCCGCTATGCAAGTCGGCAGGCTGGGGGATAATCTGCAAAAGGATCTAGTCTTCTCTGCTTACATCTTGCCATACGGAAATCCCCTTAAAAGTATGTAGACCCTCGTCTCATTTGCAGGAAGAACGCCTTTCTGGTGTTTCTTTGTTGTTTTCCCTCCTGCGTAGTGACTTTCCTACCCCCGCTCCCGGTCCTTTCCCGCACCCTTGCGATAAGGTCCTCAAAGGTAAACTAAGTCCATAGATCTTTTGGAAATGGTGTGGGTGGTGGGAGATACATTGGGTTTGCTCATTAAATATCTGTACCTCTCACTGGCCCAACTCCACTGCATGTGGTTTCACTAAATGATTAAACCCTATATCCCTCTCAAGAAACTATATTCCGAACGTACTCCTTTTATTTTCTAGAATATATTTGTAAGTCAGGTTGTACAAACGATCACACAGATCAGGCTTTACTCCTATGACAGTCTTGCTTATGTGCGCAAACATGTACGTGTCTGTGTAAAACAATATATATGGACAAATTCATCAGGTTTTTTCACCCACTTCCAAATACAGGATATCATGGGAAAGATGATTTAGAGTAGGACAATGAAACCATTATAACAGGTTAAGAGCCACGTAAGAGGGCCAGGAGGCCTTGTTATGGAAGAAGGCTTGGGCTGGCTTGCTTCTTAGCGGAAGAAAGGGCATTATTGTATTTGAACACAAAGTTCTGGTCTGGCCAACGCAAAACTGAAAGCAATGAATTCTGTACGTAGATGAGCAGCTCATTTTGCCGTGATGGTTATTTCTTTGTTGTGTATTCTGAGCTGCTTTCTCTAAAGCAAGACTGTTCAAACATACCAACTTAATTTTCCTTCCCCCGCCCCCCTCCAGGCATTATCATTCATTATTTTCTGGCCCTTGCATTTCTTGTATCTTGCTCCTAGCTGCCCATCTGAGCCCCCAGGGAAACACCCTAAACAGGCTTTTGCTCTGTTGTCTTTCCACACCATGCCCACCTCTGTCATGACCATGTCTACCTTCTTATCATCGAAAGAGATCTCTGAGAACATATCAAAGGCCCAAGTTCTAAAGTGACATTATCTGGATTTAATCCCAACTCTGCTGCTTAATAGCTTTGGGACCTTTGACTGGGCTGCTTAAAGTCTCTGTGCCTCAGTCTCCTTATCTCTAAAATGGGACAATTATGAGGACTGTCTCATTGTGTAACTTGAGGTTTAAATGCATTCACATATATAAAGTGCTGAGAACAGTCCCAGGTATGTGGAAAGCACTCAGTGAATGTCAAATATCATTAACATTTGTCTGTATCACTTCTTCAAGGATAGCCTCCTAACAGAGCAGTTGGTTAATGGAAGGGGCCCTACTTTGGCTCCCAGTGACGTGCTCCTCCGTTTTCTCCAGGAGTGAGTGCCCCAGCTTTGAGTATACAGATTGGGGAGGTGACAACTGATGATAGAAATGCCAAGGCAGGCAAGGAAGCAGGCCTGTGACGTCTGTGTGCCTAGCACCTAGGACATTTATACATCCTCCCTGAGAGTGAAGGACTGACCTGAGCAGAAGAACTGGGTTGTGCAATCTCCTTGGGGGTGTGGGGCCCTTTGCCCTGGATTGCTGGTGTGAGGCAGTTTCACCTCCCTGAGCCTCCATTTTATCAACAATACAATGGGATAAATTGCCCCCTTCTTGACTCCCAGAAAAAGAATGAGGGTGCCACCAATATGCAGGCTAACAATACCACCATGGAACCCACAGTTGGGTCATTAAGTCAGCAACATGGTGGCCCTGAGCCGGGTCACTCCTGCTCTTCTCCTTCCCACAGTCAGCTGTTTGTTGGCCATCTTTTCCTTGAACGGATGGAAGCCCGGAGGGAGGACCACATGCTCTCTCACTGGGGGCAGTCAGTTCTCCTTCCATAAGCACACCTCGAGTTTGGTTCCAAAAATGGTCCCTTGTGAGACTGGTTGCTCCTCATCCATCACCTTTTTTTGAGTCCGCGCCTCTTACCGTCTGCCATGAAACACAATAGCACGGTTTTGTCTCAAGGACCTGATTTCCAAGATGTTTAGCTCCCAGTGAAACTCAGCCTTCCCTCTCTGACTGAAAATGGTCCTGTTCACATAGGCAATGCTCCTCTTCTTTATGCCACATGCTGGCTGCCACGAGGAGACGCTGATAATGCTGCTGACAGTCGATAAAGAAGAAAAGTGGCCTGATGCGGTGTGGAGCGGTGTTTACGATTCCTCCTGGATACAGCTTTCTTATTTTTCATATATCTGCAGAGATCAGTTATACATGCTTGTGGGGAATGAATTCAATTTCGCTTAAAGCACAGGAGCAAATTCTCCATGGAAGACACTGGGGGATGCTGCCATGTGATAGCTCCCAGGACATACTTTCAGAAATAAAAGTCATGGACCCCCCTTGCCTCACATGCTGGCCTTGTAATTAGCCTGGGCCTGGGTAATCTCAAACTTAATTTAAGGGAAGAACCCAGTTGTTTAATTTACACTGTCATTTTCTTCCCCCTCCCTACCTCATGTAAACACACCAGTTTTTCCTGTTTGTAGCCCAGATCCAGGGGCTTAACAAAACATCAGTATTGTTTCAAATACAGCATCTTAATTATAATGCAGTGTTCAACACATTATGATTAAAAGCACCTTTTCCGATTGTTTTGAGGATTAGTATATAGGAATACATATGCTACTGGTACGTTACGTTATCTTCAATAAATGCTAGCTGGTTGTTTTTGGTTTTTGTTTTTTTTTAATATTTTACTCATTTTCTCTGACCTTCCCACTCTGCTAAGGACTTTTCTATAATGATACTAGAGCCTAGAATGTATTGACCAGTCACTATGCAAATCTTTTGATGTGTATTGGTCCCTTAGAGCTCACGATGACCTGAAGAAGTAGCGATTATTGTTATGACTCCCATTTTATAGGTAAGGAAACTGAGGCTCAGAGAGGCTCAGTGATTTGAAAAAGCCATCAGAGTCAGAATTGAACCTTAAGTGTGTCCCTCAAAACCATGTGTTCCCTTGTTGTACTATCAGAACAGGGCCCTGGCTTTGCAGTACCCTGGGTCCTGCTGATTGGCGCAAGGCTGTCTGAGTGGTGAACTCACCTGGGTAGATGACGGTGTTCTCAAGACTGGGAAGGGCTGCACTGTCATCCAGGATCCAATGAACAGGGCAGAAGAGAGAATGGTGCCATGGTGACAATGTGAAGGGGCCCACAGTGTGCAGCTCCTGCTGCCAGACTCATGGAATAGACTTTTGTGTATGCTGTGTGATGGGGCAACAGCTTAGGACCCCTACCTTCTTCTAGATGGCCACCATGGTACCGGGTCCAATGAGCAATATACCCCATCCTACTTCAGTTCTCTATGACATCCAACCTGCTTCATTACTCCTTCCTTCTTGAATGCTTTCCTCCCTTGGTTTCAGGACCCCCTAGGCCCTAACTTTCTTTCCTACATCACTGGCCACTTCTCTGCTCTTTTATGCAACATCCTTCTGCTTTTTCTGGTCTCTGAATGTTGGGGTCCTTGGACCTTCTCTTACACATGCAACGTCTTGGCTTTTAAAATCAACTAATGGTATGACTCTCACCAATGACTCTCAAGTGCATGTCATTAGTTTCAGTTCTTTCCTGGACTCAAAGCATATCTGAGTCACCTCAGCAACATTTCTGCATAAATGCTTGATAGTTCTCCCAAACTTAACATGGCCATGTCAGAATTCTTGGCTTTACCATGCAATAGTTACCTCTTGCTGTATAACAAATTGTCACAAAACTTAACAACTTAAAACAATGATAAACATTTATGATCTCACACAGCTTCTTTGGGTCAATTTTCCGTGACTAAACTAATTGGATGATTCTGGCCTTGAGACTCATGAGGTTTCAATCAAGATGTCAGCCAGGGCTAGTCCTTTGAAGGCTTGACTGGGGCCAGACGATCACTTCTAGGATGGTTCACATGGCTGTTGGTAGAAGGCCTCAGTTTCTGACTCCTGGCAGGAGGTTTGCCCTTGAACCTCTTTATAGGATTCTTGAGTGTCCTCATGACGTGACAGCAGGAGAAAGAGCAAGTGATCCAAGAGAGAGGGCAGTGGAGCCAAATATCTTTTTTGGTCTCAGAAGTCACTTGCTATCACGTTCTCTGTATTCTTTTGATCACACAGATGAGCCTGATACAGTGTAGGAGGGGACTACGCAAGGATCCTCAGGCACCGTCTTGGATGGAGGCTGATTACCGCACTTCATGAGCCTACCCCTGCCCCTCTTCTCCTCATGTCATTAAATGGCCTGTTGCTCAGGCCAAAATCCTGAGAGTCATCTTTGACTCTTTCCTCTCACATTTTAATCCAATCCATCAGCAAATCATGTCAGCTCATCTTCAGACTACCCTAGGCCCCAGCATATCTTATCCCGACTATAGCACCCTCTCTAATCTCAACTCACATTGACTAAAATAAGCTAACTGGCATCCATGTTTCCACCTTTGCCACAAAGGTCTCTTCTCCTCCAGCATCTAGAGATCAACCCCAAGCTCATATCTCTCCTCTCTCCTCAGCAAACTCCAGTGGTTCACACCTCACTCAGAGACTGACTGCCAGTGCCCTTGCCACAACCTACGTGATTATCCCTCTGGCTGCTTTTCTGGCCATTGTTCCAAACTGACTCCCTTCCATACCAGAAGAGCCTCTGTGCTGTTTGTGAAGCCTGTATTTGCCTAGACTCCTGTATGTGCTATACCCTCTGCCCAGACTACCTCTCCCCACATAGACATTGGGCCTGTTCCCACATGTCAGCCAGATTTCTGCTCAAATGGCACCCACTCAGAGAAACCTTCCTTGACCTTCACATCCAAGATGGCACCTCACTAATCTTAAGCACCTTTCCTCGATTTTCCTGCGTATCTGTATTACTACAGCACTGCATACTGTACATTTATTGGTTTTTTGTTTGTTTATTGTCTGTCTCCTTCTCTAGAATGTAAGCCCCAGGAGGACAGAAATACCATCCATTTTTATTATTGCTCGGCCTTCCCATGACCCCTGAAATGCTGCCTAGCATAGAATAGTGGTCCAAGGATTAATTTGTGGGCTAATTAAATTAATGAAGGTGCTACGTGGGAGCAATGGGTTTATTTGGAAAAGTACCACCCAAAAGAACTTTCAGCAATGGTGGAAATGTTGCATATCTATGCTGTCTAATGTGGTGGCTATTAGATACTTAAAATGTGATTAATGTGACTGAGGAACTGAATTTTTAATTTTAATTTTATTTTATATTGATTTCAATTAGGTAGCTACATGCGGCCAGTACCCACCACATTAGCGTAGGTCTAGATCCTTGGGGTGGATGAGGCATGGGGACATGTACCTGTCATTTCATGTATGTCCCAGTAGAGTAGTAGAGGCTTCCTAGGGTGCTATGTTAAGAAGGAGCCTGAAGTCCAATCGAAAAATATTTTTTGAGAACCTTCTGTGTACCCTGCACCATGTTGTCATCAGAATATCATACAAGAGTGCAGTGATTGATTAGTGCATTCTGTCCTGGGCAAGGAGGTGAGTGTGTTATGATGTGGTATATTTACCATACATGACCTCACTTGTTCCAGGGTTAATCAGAGGTCCTTCCTGATCCCTCCCAGAGAGTGATTGTTGGAATGTATACCTAGTGTCCTATAAACCCCTCGCTAACTCCCCCCATCCCCACTCTGTCTGCCCTCCCTATTCTCCACTGAGTTCCCTCAATCCAGTCTTCATAACTAGAGTAGAATGTTCTCTGCTGGAATCCTTTTGAGGGATGACCAAATTTGCTTACACACACATACACACACACACACACACACACACACACACACCTGCAAACTTCGGCTACTCTCGATTATATTTCTGCTTATTTGATGAGAACACTGCATGTGTTTGCATTATGGTCCATACTAAAAAGCTGCTTAGCACAGGGAGCCCTATTTTCCATTTTACGTATATCTGCTAGTTTATGTGTGTGGATAGTACAAACCCCCCTTTAGTATATGAGTTCAGAAGCATGGGGAAATTCTACCCCTGAAATTTCTCACTGAGGACTAACATCCTTTAATGATCAATGGGATCTTTTATTCCTGAAAAAGAAAATAGGGTCTAAACACCAAATAACACCTTGGATAAGGCCCATTTTAATGAAAACTCTCCCTGTGGTTCACATGAGTGGGAGAAGGCCCTTTCCTAAGAGCAGTGGGTACAGTTGGTGCCCAACCATATCCCTTCATCACCTATTGTTTCTGTCTGCCAGCACTGCTTTCTTTTGTCTAAAGCAGTAGTTCTCAGCCAAGAGCAATTTTGCCCATATTCTGGGGACATTAGGCAACATCTCAAGAAATGTTTCTGGTCATAATGGCAGAAGTGGCTGCTACTGGCATCTCGTGGGTAGAGTCCAGGGATGCTGCTGAGCATCGTGTGAGACAGGATGGTCGCCCACAACAGAGAATTATCTGGACCCCAAAATCAATGGTACCAAGTTGGAGAAATTCTGGTCTAAGAACTGTCTCTACCCACTGGAGCCTACTCAGCCCAGGACAACTCCAAGGTACATGCTTAATATAGTCTCGCAGGGCACAGAGTTACCTGGTGGGATTAGGTTCCAGTTGCTTGATGGGTAACTTGCTGTGCATGTTGGGATTCACCAGAGAGACAACCAGTAGGGGGACGTGGATGTGTAGACAGAGTCTCTCCTCTGTGGATGACATCAGTCCTTTCACTTAAAACCTTCAGCTGATGGGATGCCACCTACCCGCATTATGGAGGGCAGTCTGCTCTGCTCAAAATCTACTGATGTAAATGTTAAGGGCATCTAAAAAAAATACCTTCACAGTAATATCTAGACTAGTTTTTGACCAAACCACCAGATGCCATAGCCTAGCCAAGTTAACACATAAAATTAGCCATCATACTCAGTGATTCACCCTTTGTTGGTTTTCCCCTTCCTTGTCTCACTTCTCCTGGAATCAACTCCCACCACTTGCATTTAAATTCAGGTCTCACAGTCTGCTTCTGGGGATTTTTTTCTTTCCTTTCCTTTCCTTTCCTTTCCTTTCCTTTCCTTTCCTTTTTCCTTTCCTTTTTCCTTTCCTTTTTCCTTTCCCTTTTCCTTTCCCTTTTCCTTTCCCTTTTCCTTTCCCTTTTCCTTTCCCCTTTCCTTTCCCTTTTCCTTTCCCTTTTCCTTTCCCCTTTCCTTTCCCCTTTCCTTTCCCCTTTCCTTTCCCCTTTCCTTTCCTTTCCAGATTTTATTTATTTGTCAGAGAAAGAGAGAGAGGCAAGCAGGGGGAGTGGCAGGCAGAGGGAGAAGCAGGCTCCCTGCTGATCATGACCTGAGCGGAAGGCAGATGCTTAACCGACTGAGCCACCCAGGCATCCCTGCTTCTGGGGATTTTAGTAGAGAAAGGGGAAGAAAGAGGCTGGATGGGGAGGTCATAGGGTAGGTAAAGGGTGGAAGCAGGAGCGACCTCGGACCTTGCAAGGTGAGCATTACCCACGACCACATCGAGTACGATGCTCTTCATTCAGGCCAGCTGTGGCTTGGCTCACTGCGGCATTCAGATCTAGCATGTGAGTATTCTCCATCTGTGTCTGTCTTCCCAGGTGGATTACGATCGAGCGCAGATGGTCCTCAGCCCTCCGCTGTCAGGGTCTGACACCTACCCCAGGGGCCCCGCCAAACTACCTCAAAGTCAAAGCAAAGGGGGCTACTCCACAAGCAGCCACCAGTACCCATCTGGGTACCACAAAGCCACCCTGTACCACCACCCCTCCCTGCAGACCAGTTCACAGTACATCTCCACGGCTTCTTACCTGAGTTCTCTGAGTATCTCATCCAGCACCTATCCCCCACCCAGCTGGGGCTCCTCTTCAGACCAGCAGCCCTCCCGGGTGTCCCACGAACAGTTTCGGGCTGCTCTGCAGCTGGTGGTCAGCCCCGGAGACCCCAGGGAATACTTGGACAACTTCATCAAAATCGGAGAAGGGTCAACCGGCATTGTGTGCATTGCAACCGAGAAACACACAGGGAAACAAGTCGCCGTGAAGAAGATGGACCTCCGAAAGCAACAGAGGCGAGAACTGCTTTTTAATGAGGTAGGTGGTGTGTTCGGACCACTCTTTCTCTCATGTGTAATGTTTACTTTCCATTCCAAAAATGTCCTGTATGGTTCAGGACATCAGAAAGCACTGAAAATATAAATACAAAAATTGCGCTCCGGTAATCCTTCCTTCTGGTCTTTGACGATGCCTGTATGGCCGCTACGTCCATAAAGTGCTCCAGGCGGTTCAGCCACCGTGCTAAGCACCGATCTGGCTTGATCCACACAACAAACCTGTGAGACAGAGGGATGCTACTGCCATGGCCACGAGGAAATCTGGACTCAGACAGGTGAAGTGACTAGCCCAGGGTCACACAGCAGGTCGATGGCAGAGCTGGGATTTGAATTCTAGCCGATTCCAAAGCCTCATGTTACACTATCTACATGGGTATATTCACATGGTTGTGATACCATGTATACCCTTTGTAGCCATTTTTTAAAAATCTCAATAAACATTAGTTTACCAATGGATTATCCTTCTTTAGGAACCTTAAGATATTTGTTCCTAACTATAGCAATAATGAATTCTTCCTGTGGAAAATATGGAAAATACAGAAAACGTCCCATAATCTCACAACCAAGAAATATCCCACATTCATACTTCAGGATTTCCTTACTATCTATATTTTTTTCTCTTTAGAGAAAGTAATATATAGATAGTATTGACTTCCAGAAAGTTTGTAGCAATGAGGACCCTCCCTGATGGTCCTGTTTCAGTTTCACTAGCACTGGATACTGTCAAATTATCTCTGTTAATCTGATAGACATGAATAAATCTTCCTGCTTTGATTAACACTATTATTACTCATGAGGGTGAAATTACTTTATATGTTTTGAGGCCATTTTTATTTTATTAAACCATATGTCCTTTGCACACTTTCCAATTAGGGTGGTGGCATTGGTCTTCCTGATAAGTGAGACCTCTTGATATATTAAGGAATTAACCCTTTTCTGTGTGTTTGTTGTGCATATTTTCCCACTTCATTTGCCTTTACAGTTATTACTTGACAGTTCTAAAATGCACGTAGGTGGAAAAACATCAATACCTATGTCTAGGAACATAAAATATTTTGGAGTAATATTCATCTGCTGATTTTATGAGCATTTATGGAAGAGAGATGAGCTTTTATGAATGGAAAATTTAGTTCTTAAAGATAGCAAGTCAGGATTCCAATGTTAGATAATATGTCAGTCTCTAGCAAAGGACATACCACTCACATCTCCTAACAGACATTATAAAAATGCAACCAGGCATGACTTTGGATCCTTCTTCTATGGAGGCTCATGTGAAGGCACATATGGATCCCACCCCCATGGGTGCTCATTTTTTCACTATGTTCCTCCTCTTATAGAGAGCCCCAGATGAGTGGGCTTCAACTTGTCCCTTCTATGATGCTGATTTCTGGAACTTAGTTCCACATCACAATGCCAGAACGGACAGGGCAATATAATGTAGATAACATTGTAAATTATTAATTAACATTAAATCTGAAAACATCACCAGAAGCAGCTGTGGGGCAGCAATTCTTGGAAGTTCCCTTGCGTAAGTTCAAGTTAGCCTTGTATATGCCTGAGTCATATTTGCTTTTACCTTGAAGGCCTATCCTTCGTATTCAGCCCAAACCTCTCTCACACTCAACCCAGACCTCCTCCCAAGATGTTAAGTTAGCCTCATGTGGCCCTATTCCTTTTCACTTCATTCACTTGTGTGAGCTACTCATCATTTACCATTTAGAGTTGGTAACCTTTTGCCAGGTTTAACAGTGGTAGAGGATGGATAGTGCATTCTAAAGGAGACCCTTAGGGATATCTGATCGTATCCTCCCCTCCACCCAAACAGTCAACAAAACTCCCTCTTGTGAGTACAAACCTTGCCAGGGTTCTGCCTGTTTTCACTCTTATCCCCAAACCCAGTGTCTTTGCACTGCCATTTTCTCTGAATTTACTAACTTGATTCCTTTTATTGCAGCTAGCTACCCTCAATACTGTCTTTTTGTCTATAATAGACTCCTGAATCATTTTGGGAAGGGCTCAATAATTCTTAATCAGTTATACTCACAGCACAGATGTAGCCACAAGAGAACAGAAAGCCAAATTTCACCATCACAACTCAAAAAGCATCTTTCCATTTGCCCAGGTTGTGATAATGCGGGATTACCACCATGACAACGTGGTTGACATGTACAACAGCTACCTTGTCAGCGATGAGCTCTGGGTGGTCATGGAATTTCTAGAAGGCGGTGCCTTGACAGACATTGTCACTCATACTAGGTATGTCTCTTCATTATCCAGACAATTAATTCCAAGTGCTTATTATTCTTCTCCAGGGTAAGACCTCAATGACTATTTTTATGAATTCTTTATAAACTGTAAGCCCTTTGAAGCCGGGGATATGATGGCCCTTTTTCATTATATTCCCTAAGTGCTTATTATAATATCGTGTATGTATATTTCATTCATTCAGTTAACATTCTCCTTATCTTCCAGAAATTCATTAATACCTAATGATTTTAAGTCAGCAAGCTGAAGATAATGGACTTTTGGTGCCAAACAATAGAATTTCCCATTCCTATGTATTTTTCTACAATTGAATTTTATTCTGAGTTGCCATGCTATTTCTCTGTGGTGATACCACCAAAGGTACCTGGGTGAGGAAGAGGCAGATGGAAGATGAGTCAAAGTTTTATGTTATAATTAGAAGCCTACATAATTGAAATTCTTCAATTCTGGGTTTTTTTAAAGATTTTATTTATTTATTTGACAGAGAGAGAGACAGCCAGCGAGAGAGGGAACACAAGAAGGGGGAATGGGAGAGGAAGAAGCAGGCTCCCAGCAGAAGAGCCTGATGTGGGGCTCGATCCCAGGACCCTGGGATCAGGCCCTGAGCCAAAGGCAGTCGCTTAACGACTGAGCCACCCAGGCGCCCCTTCAATTCTGTTTTTAAATAGTCTTGCAAGTAACAATGGTTAATTATCATTATTACTTTTGCAACTTGCTTCCTTGATGTGTCAGTTGTAGTCATTTCATTAAGTGTTTATTGATCACCTTTTTTGCGCCAGCCTCTTTCCTGAGTGCTGGGGACATAAAAGATATAAACAATTAGAGTCTCAAATATATGCCCTCAAGAATGTCACAGGTTATACAGAAATAAATACTTTATAATACCTGTACAGAATTAGAAAGAGGTATATAAGTAGCAAAGTAGAGTGCCTGAATATCTCTAACAGGGAAAGTAAAGAAAGATTTCCAATATAAGGTCATAACCAAGATGAGTTTTGAGAGATGCATAGGAGTTTACTAAGAAGGCAAGTGGGAGGAAAAGGGCATTTAAGAGAGACTTAGTATGTGCTAAGGCAGTGTCCTTCATATTTTAATACGTATACAAATTACGTGTGGGTCTTAGTACAATGCAGATCCTGATTCAATAGGAAGGGGCATGATATCCTATTCTAACAAGCTCCCAGATGTTGCCAATGCTCCTTGTTCATGGACCACCTTGGAGAAGCAAGGTTCTAAGGAACAGACATATTTTTTTAAAAAACCATGTTACATTTGGGAAACTTTTTTTTTAAGATTTTATTTATTTGTTTGTTTGTTTGTTTATTTATTTATTTGACAGAGAGAGACAGCCAGCGAGAGAGAGAACATAAACAGAGGGAGTGGGAGAGGAGGAAGCAGGCTCCCAGCAGAGCAGGGAGCCCAATGCAGGGCTCAATCCCAGGACCCTGGGATCACGCCCTGAGCTGAAGGCAGATGCTTAGCGACTGAGCCACCCCAGTGCCCCATATTTGGGAAACTTTTAATTTGCTCTTGGTAGTAAATAAAACTCCAAAGGGGTAAAAGATGATCGTCAAGAAGGAAAGGCTCTGGATGTTAGCTGATATCGCTGAAAGTAAATCCAGTGATTCCTCGATTCCTTCTTGCTACCTTGCTTTCCCCTCTATCCAGGTGTTGAGAACACTGTCAGGGATAGAATATGCTGCTGTTTCTCCCTAAAATCAGGCGATGTTTCAATCATGACCCCCCACAGTTCTCGGTCTCAGTAGACTATCTGAAAACAACATAAGGGAAGACACTGAATGTTTATCACCAACATTTCAGATGGCAGATCTCTGTTGGTACAGCCACAGGACACAACCCTCCCCAAAATACATAAGATCATCTTAACTTATAGAAACAAATATACTGAAGAAACCTAAGCTTAAGACAAAGGTGACTTATATCTAAAACAATTAATAGAAATATATCCAGAGGAGAGGATTTTTTTTTTCCTGCCCTGGAGAGCTTCAGATAGCTACACATGTCTCTCTAGGGCTCTCTCTTTGTCAAGGTTTTTTTCAGTTTTTATTGTGTGTCAGTGGGATCCACTTAAGAGCTAGCTTCTCTGGAATCCATTGTGTTCTCTAATCCTCTCCATCCAGTTTTGTCAATAATTTCCTGTTGAAGGCAGAGAACTCCAGAGAATGGAGAGAAATTGTATGTCAAGGAACACTGAATATTTAGAACTTGAAATCCTTTGAATCTTAAATTTAGAATTTAATTCTTGAATCATTCAGAGAGTTTCCTATAGTAGTTATTCAGTAAATGCTCTTCTGAATGAGTGATTGATTAATAAAATAACCTCTTGCTACTCAAAGTGTGATCTGGAGAATAGCAGCATCGACATCACCTAGAAACTTGTTGGAAATGCAGAATGTCAGGCTCTACCCAGACTGACCATACACAAGGTAGGCAGGTGCTCAGGCATTTCCTATGGATACCAAAGTTTGAGCCCTACCTAGCATCTTGTTAAATTCCATGCTACTGATTTCCAGGAAGAGAGGGCTCTAGAAGGCAAAAAAAGTGCCAAGCACTTCAAACATTAACTCATGTAACCTTGACACACCTCTACGAGACAGAGCCAGGATTTGAATCTGGAGTTGGTTCCAGAACTGAGGCATCTTTATCCCAATTCAGGCTTCCTCCCTGCAGAAGTAGGAAAGCACAGTCTTTCTACAGTGGGTCCTGTACATTTCAAAGCCACAGAATTCAGAATCAGTAGTATTTGTCACATATGCCAGTTAAAGGTGATTTTTCAGTCAGTGATTAGGGCTCAGATTCCATTAACTTTGTTGTTGTTGACCTATAAATAATCTTTATACCTGCTTCAAATAACTCGAATCTCATGGACATCTAGAAAAACGAATTTTATTAAAGAAGGTGATTCTTGCTCCTGAATTATTTTTAAGGTATATTTGAGCTTATCCCTGCTGCTGATGCTCTAAGCCTCCGAGGGTGCTGCTGTGGGCAGACGTGAGCATTGTCATCCACTGTTTTCACAGTCCAGCACCATGACCAGCCCATTCACACCAAACCCACTCACACAAAATGGAGAACACAGAAGTTATAGATTTCCACTCTCAGACAAGAACATTTTCTTCTTGCCCACCTTAGTAGGACACCGAGGCATTGCTGGAAGAAGCCTCTTCGAAGAGAAGTGATACCCATACACTTTATACCTTCAACATTCAAATTGGCCACCTCCTTAAATTTTGCTTTGAATCCTAATTGTATTCAGACAAGGCTTGCTGGCATCAATAAGACTGACACAGATTCATTTCCTCGTCCTGCTGAGCTGAGATTTCCCTGGGGTGATTTTCCAAGGCTGCCCTTGAATTTGGGCTCTGGTCAGTTATGCCCTGTCTCTCTGACAGTCTCCTCTATTGGCATGACAGTTTGTTTCAGGAGCTCTTTCACATTCGCTCTCTGGCTTGAGCCTCACACTGTCTCTGTGAGAGGGAGGAAGTTTTATACCCAAATGAGTTAGGCCTCTGTGGGTTGTTTTGAGGGTACTGATGTCCAAGTAATTCTTTCCACCTAGGTTCTTCAGTGGCTGAAAAGCCATTCACATGAGTTCCCATGGCAACATGATGCAATGGGGACAGTAGAAAAGCATGGGTCTGAACTCAGAAAGAGGTGGGGTTGGAATCGTGATCTGGTCACTTTCTCAGCTGGGTAACCTTGGGCAGGTCATTTGACCTCAGTCTCCTCTGAAGCCAGAACCCTTCTTCAGAAGGGTGCAGCCATAAAATGTGGGAGCACATACCCAGCGCTGTGCTTGCCTTTCTCATTCCTATGGTTGATTTGTTCAAGAATCATCCAATCATGCTTAGTTATTAGTAACTAAGTCCAGTTCCCTTCATGATCTCTAGAGCAGCAGGAATCTCTGTAGGACCCTGGTGGTTTATCAATACCTAAGGAATTACTCATGAGAGCCTAAGGAAGTGCATTTGCATTAATGACCCAAAGCCAGCAAACAGAGGTCTCTTTCCTTTGGCTTATATTTGGCCCCTGTCATTCTCAGTGCCAACCCTTAGGATCTAGGAATCAGATCCTAAGACTTCTTTGTCCTTGCCTGTAGATTTTCCAGACATGGGCTGGAGAGCATGGACTGGTTCACTAGACCCCAAGGGAGCTGCCTCTCTCAATCATTTCAAAGATGTTCTTAAACCTTTGCTCCTTAAATGTTATTTCCTTTCCAGAATGAATGAAGAACAGATAGCTACCGTCTGTCTGTCAGTTCTGAGAGCTCTCTCCTACCTTCACAATCAAGGAGTGATTCACAGGGACATCAAGAGTGATTCCATCCTCCTGACAAGTGATGGCCGGGTAAGATTTCAAGTTTGGCCTCTCCATGGTTTACCTTACCACTTTGTCTGTCATGGGCAGTATCCTTCTAAGAACCCTTTCTCATAATTCTAAGTTTCCTTGGCTACAAGTCACCCACTGCTCTTCCCAGAAAGCTTACCAAAAAGGAAATTACCATCCTCTGTGTCATCCTATTAGTCAGGATTATCTGTGATCTGAATTTGATGGATGACTTTCCACTTTAACAACAAGAGTAGGAAGTGATAGAAAGTATGGAAATTTCTTTTCTTTTTCGTCTATGTTCTTATCTTTGTTGAAGGAGAAGAGATGACTTTTCTGGGGCTTTGTCCACGCTGTGTGTGGAGTTGTGCATATCTGCAGTATCTCTTAGAGTTCCTGCAGGAAAGAGAAGACAAATTCCAGTGGACAACTCAAGGAGAGTTTAATAAAGGCGTGGGCAGATGTAGACAAGTCATAAGGAAGAGTGCATGAGGATTCGTGTGGCACTCTAGAATGGAGTGCCACCCTTACTGCCCCATGCCCCAGGAGGGGAGGCAGGGAACTGGCTACTGGAATGTGAAAATAGAGATTATTGTCTGAAGAGGGATGCCTGGCAGAAACCCTGATCTTCGTTGGAAGACAGACCACAGTAAAGCTACAGGATGGGAGCTGGGAAGCTCAGTATCTGAGCCTTACTCCATTCTTTCCTGCCAGTTTCCTACTGGTGCTCCCCGTCAGCTGAACCCAATAAGAAGTCATCAGCGCAGTCAACACAGGTTGGCGTCCCAGGGCTCAGAGAGCAGGAGAATAGATCTGGAAAGGCAAACAAAAGATATCCATCACACCCGCTTATCCCCAGGCCCAGATTGCTGCATTTCCCATCTCCACAGCCAGCTCAAGGGATTCTGCTGAAAACTCATCAGCCCCACCAGGTCACAAAAGAATATAGACTACAGTAGCCAAGGAAAGAATGAGTTAGCATTTCAAGGCAGTCTTAGTTAGATGGAAGAGCTTTGAAGCATAAATTTTTACTATCTAGGCCCTTTTAACCTCCCTGAAACTCCCACCAGAGGTAATGGTGCTGGCATGCAGGGAGTGTACCCATAGGTACACCTGCGTTTTACAACCCAGCAACCTCGGCCTTGTGCAAAATGTTCATGTCACAGCAGAATTGCCCAGGAATGATCCAAGGGCAGCTAAAGGAAATTCCCCCAACACTTTGGCTTTTCTTCTTTTGTTTTAAAGAGATTGTCAATTCTATTGTGGAAAATTCAGGAAATTCAGAAAAGTATAAAGGACAAAATAAAGATCACCCTAAATGCATTTCCCATTTCCCCCATATTTCCCTGTATACATACTTGAAATTTTGAAATTATTTTTAATGGGTAGTTTAAGTCCTGCTTTTTGCATTACTCTGGCTGATTTTTTTTTTTTTAAGAGGGTATGGGAGGATGCATCAGTCAGCTTTTGCTAGATAACAAACTGTTCTACACTTAGTGGCTTAAAACAGCAACCATGTATTTGCTCACAGTTCTGTGAGTCAGCATTTGGGCTGACCCCTGCTGGAACAGCTTTTCTCCGCTCCATGTGGCATCAGCCAGGCTCACTCTTGCATTTGGGTTCAGCCTGCTGTCGATGGCCTCACTCATTTTTCCAGCGCTTTGCCACGTGTCCCACATCTCCCAGCAGACTCTCCCAGGCTTATTCCCAGGGTGCCTATGGCAAGGCTCCCCAGAGCAGCAAGCGAGGCAAGCTCCACTGCACACTTCTGAACCCTCTGCTTATATCTTGTTGGCTAATGTCCCTTTCGGCCAAAGTGAGTCACACAGCCAAGCCTAGATGCAAGGGATGGGGAAATAGATTCCACCTCTTGATGAGAGAAGATGCAGAGTCACATTGCAAAGGGACGTGGGTACGGGGAGGGGAAGGATGTGGAGCCATGTTACACATGGAGCTGAGTGGGAGTGCGGAGCTGTGGGCAAAGGGCTGAGACCTTCCCCTGGCCTGACTCAGGAGAGTACTTATCAAGGTTGCATGAATTCAGAACACAATTTGCAAAGTACTGAACTCGTCCACAAATTAGCCCTGGGGATGGATGCTTGCAGAAAAAAAGAAAAAGAAAAAGCAGGACAGTTTTAAGGCAGGCTTTTCCCCCTGATTTCTGGAGATTGATGACAAAGGCTTCCTTGCTGCAAACACAGGTCAGATGTCAACATCGAATATGAGACTAAGATAATTCGTCGTTGAATCAGCTTAAAGATCTCCCCTCCCCACAGTGTACAGAAGGTTATTAAATCATTCAGGGTCATTCTCGAGGGCAGAACTTATGCTTCACGCATTTCCTGAATTTCCATGTACCCAGCAAATAGCTCCCAGGGGCTGGCACATGGTGAGTGCTTTTAGCCTTATTGGTTTGTTCACTCCTTCCATAAATATTCGCTGAATTTCTACTGTGTACCAGGGACAGTTCTAGGTCTTAAGGATGAACGCAGCAAAACCACTACTTTCATTAAACTTATTTGGGGCATGGAGGTGGGATAAATACACAAATAAAATCAGCTCCAGACAAGTGGTGATAAGCGCTAAGTTTTCTATAAGTAAGCAGAGTACGGATATGGTGGAAAGTGATGGAGGGCAGGGTCAGAGAAGGCCCCCTGCGAGGTGGTGGTGCTACAGCAGAGACTGAGGGAGTGGGTCCTATGGCTGTCAGGGATGAGAGTGTTCTGGAAGATGGAATGAGCAGCATGTTGAGTGGATCCTGTGGCTCTTGGCCGTGTGTACCAGACTATGCTCTTTCACATTTCAGAATAGCACACCATATTGACTCCATTGGGCTTCTTCAGTTTCCGGTTTCTATAGAGAGAGGAAATTTTTTTTTTTTTTTTTTTAAGAATGAGAGCAGAGACATAGTGTTGCCACTCCAAGAAAATTTTGTACCAATTTATTTTGTACCAGTTTATTAGAGCCTGAAGTTTTACAGTGGAGGAGACACCATCATTTATTAATTGTCATTGTAACAAATCACTCCAACACTTAGGGTCTTAAATCAAAAGTCATTTTAGGATTCTTACATGGCTCTGAAGGTTGGCTGGGCTCAGCTAGCCAGGACTGCTCTGACTTGTGGTTAGACGATGCATCTAGAAGTCTTCCTCACGTACACGTGCTGGCTGGTGGCTGGGCACTCAGCTGAGCCGTTAACCAGAACACCTATGATGTGATCTCTCCGTGTGGCCTTCCTCTCAGCATGGAGGCTGGATTCCAAGAGAAAGGGTCCCAAGAAAACAAGGTGGAAGCTCATGGCATTTTTATGACCTAACCTCAAAGCCCCATAATGCCACGTCCACCTTACTTAAAGCCCTTCCAGTCAAGAGAAGGGAATGTAAAACCCTCCTCAGTGGGAAGAGGATTGACTCATGTCATCAAAGGAGCTCATGGGCTGAGGAATATTATTGTTGGCTATTTCTGGAAAATATTGTCTGTCACACAAGCTGTACTGAGTTTTCTTGTTGGGAGATGCATCGTTAACCCTTAGAGAAATACAAACTGAAACTAGCAGATATCACTTTATGTCTATCAGAATGGCTGAAGTGAAAAGTAGGGATAACACCACTTTTTCATACGCTGCTGGTGGGAATGTGAAATAGTACAGCCACTCTGAGAAACAAGTCCTTTCAAAACTAAAAATTGCATGTGACCACCGATTGCATTCTTAGGCATATATTCCAGAAAAAACGGACACTTATTTTCACATATAAACTTGTACACAAATGTTCGTAGCAGTTTCATTTATAATAGCCCAGACGTAGAAACTACCCGAGTGTCCTTCAAAGGATGAGTGGTTAAACAAACTGTGATGTGTTTGTACCATAGAATACCACNCCAAAAAAAAAAAAAAAAAAAAAAAAAAAGAGGAACGAACCAGTGATACATGTAAAAATTAGATGAACCTCGAGGAAATTGTGCCGAGTGGAAAAAAAGGCAATCTCAAAAAGATTCATGCTGCATGATTCCATTTATATAACGTTTGTGAAATAATTATAGAAATGCACAGAAGGTTAGTGGTTGCAGGTGTGAGGGACTGTAGGGTGATTGTAAAGGGGTAGCATGAGGAACTTTAGGGTGATGGGACAGTTGGATACCATGTTTTTAAAGGTGTATTTATTTTAGAGCGAGAGCGTGCACAAACAGGGGGAAAGGCGGGAAAGAGAGAGAATCTCAAGCAGACTCCCCACTGAGCACAAAGCCAGATGCAGGGCTCAGCCTCACAACCCTGAGATCATGACCTGGGCTGAAATCAAGAGTTGGACGCTTAACCCACTGAGCCACCCAAGAGCCCTAAGAGACAAGAGACTTGATTGTGGTGGTGGCTACTCAAGGCTACAGTGTGATACAATTGCAAGCTATACACACACACACACACACACACACACACACACACTGCATACATAAGTGAGTTCACATACAAATGATTACATCTGAATAAGACCTATGGACTATACCAACATCAGCTTCTTGGTGTTGATGTCGTACTATACCTGCATAAGATGCCGACGTTGGGGAAGACTGGCTACACATTTCTTGCAACTTCTATGAATCTATAATTACTTCAAAATAAAAAAACTAAAAGAGACAGTGAATTGCTCAGGTTTGTTTAAAAGAATAAATCCTTGGGGTGCCTGGGTAGCTCAGCTGGTTAAGCATCTAACTCTCGATCTTGGATCTTGGATCTTGGCTCAGGTCTCAATCTCAGGGTCATGAGTTCGAGTCCCACATCGGGCTCCATGCTGGGCATGGAGCCTACTTAAAAAAAAAAAAAGATAAATCCTTTGTGGCCTCTTCAGAGGCTAGAAGGGAAATTGTTTGCATCAGAGTAAGTCGTTCACTATTTGTCTATGACAGAAATAATATCTAATGAGTCATTAATTCATGTTAAGCAGGGGGATTGGTATTTGGAGTTTGAAAGGGAAAATAAATAGCGTGTCATAGAGTGCTTTCAAGAATTACATGAAGTGATTTGTGTAAAACCTTCAGAAGTTAACCGGGTACAAGGTAGTTGCTCCAAGAGGGTGATCCCCCCACCCTTGCAATTAAAGGCTGAACAAATGTATCTACGATTTTCCTTGGCCTGAAGCTTGCATTTGAGAGATGGTACTTAGGAGCTACGAGACAGCGAGTGGTTTAGCTTTTATCAAATTCCTTGGCTAGAATGGAATTCAACCCCTGACCTATTAAGCCCAGTGCCTATATTGAAAAGGGACATACATAGTGATTTTCATGGTCCCTTTTTTTTTTTGACTAAAAATTGATTGCCACCATTTAAGAATCAGGAGATGTCACAGAAAATTTCAGATTCCTGTCTTCCTTAAAAAAAAAAGTGTCTGACAACACGGTGCCTGCATTCACACATGGCAGTCACAGAGCGGGTGTGGTGAGGGTTACTGATGCCGCAGTGGGTGCGGTTGGTGCGGCAGCCCCGAATACACCAGACTCTGTCTTCAGTGCTCACTAGCTCCCCCTCCCGCTGCCACCCCTGGCATCTCCTTTCCTGGGAACTTTCTTCAGCCACTGCATTCTGGTCTTCCAAGTCCAGAGCTGGCTAGGAATTCCAGGGAATTAACATTCACGCTCCCTCGGGGCAGCCCAGGACCCCGTGGTGGGAGTTGGCCTATAAACACCCCAGCTCTCTTGCCCCCGGATAGAGGAACTCTCTGGCACATGCTCTCCCCAGTGTCCTGGACGTCCTTGTCAGGAGCAAGCTCCGGTTCCCACATCACTGACTAACCCTTGACTGGCTGCCTTCCCTGCCCACTTCACTACAGTGTTTCCTGTGTCTCCCCAAAAAATGAGTTGCACTGACTCCTTGTCTTGCGATGTGCTCAGAGGGGGAGGGGGCCAAGCCAACATAGTGCCCAGGCACAGTGTAGCGAGTGTGCACCCTCTCTTTCACAGGATTGCAAGTGAGGGTAAAGGATAGATATGGGGCCACAGATGGCAAGTAGGGCCTTGTGACTGTTCCACACCCCCTTTACTGGGCCCTGATAGCCAGGAGTCAGTGTCTCTTCACCAAGGGCATGTACCCCTAGTTTTTCATTGTCTCCACCTGGCCCGTTAAATTTGTTGATTATTTTTTTCAGCACCTTTAGGCATTTGAGTGTTTTTGTCTCTCAAATAACTAGAATTTTGCAGTTAGAAGAAGACCTGAAGATTATCTCCCAGAAGCTCTTCATAAATGAAAAGAGACATGAACATGTTACACAGCTCGCTTAAACTCGTTCCTTTACCACAGCATCTGAGATACTCCCAGACTCTACAGCTCCTCCCTTCCCAGCTACTCCACAGAGGTGGCTTTTCCTCTGCAGGAAGCACAGCCTGACAAGTCAGGAGACCGGGTCTGAGTCCTCCTCTCTCCCGTCCTCCTACTGTTGTATAGTCTTGGGCAAGTTCCCACCCTGTCCCACTCTGTCAAATGGCAGAGGAGCTGGCTGAGGCCACCATGCCAGTCCGGCTTAGTTGCTCTGATGCCCTCTCTCTCCTCTTCAGTTTACCAGTTGAAGAAGCGGGCGTGAAGCTGGAGACACATTCATCAGTCTGGCCCCTTCTATTACCTCTCTCCATCTTTGTCCCTGGATCATTGTTCTTCTTAAAACAAGTTCTCGAACTGTAGCAAGCATGAAAACCAATGGAGACCTTGGCCAAAGACAAATTCCTGGGTCTGCTCCCCAAACAGTCTGATTCCAGCCAGACTGGGTGTTACTCAAAAGCTTGCATGTCTCCCAAGTTCCCAGGGGATGCCGATGCTACACACTTTGAGTATCACTGCCTTATAGGAAACACCCAGGAACCAGGCACAAAAGCATCCATCTTTTTGCCTTAGCAAAAACCTGGAGCAGATGCATGATTTCCTTAGAGTGAATGCAATTTACAAAATGAGGGTTTTACCTTCTCTCTTAAACCTACAGCGATCTTGTGGGTAGACGCTCCCCCACTTCTCCTCCTCCACCCATGTTTTTGTGTGGCACCTGATTCCTAGCCAGGACCCACTGAGATGAATAGGACCTCAGCCTTAAGGAGCAGCTTTGAGCTCTAAGCTCCAGATTCTCATCTGGCCCCTGGGGACCAAGCTGCATCACCTCCTTTGAAGGGGTTGGCAGTGTGCTAGCTGCAGTTCCCTTAGCCTAGCTGCATTAGTGAGGCAAAGGGTTTCCTAATCCGCCATGTTGTACAGTTCTGTGTGAAATAAGGCTCAGCTTAGAGTCTGTGTGATTTGCTTTGAAGATCTGCCTACAGTGCTTTATTGTACTCATTACTTGAGTTCTCATTATCTACTTGCAGATTTGTTTGGACGAGCATTGTGCGCAATTATGTTCTTCTAGAGAATTGTCTCTTTTATGTTCTTGGATGAATAAAAAATTCATGTAGAAGCACTTCCACATCTACAGCAGAGGAACAGACCTGGCTTCTTGTGTTGAGTTTCAGTTTCTCAGCTTACATATTGTCAGGGAGATACTTATTAGTCTGGCAGGTTTGGGGTCTTTTTTTATGTCTGGAATAAGAAAGCCACACGAGAGGTGTTGAAATTAAAAACTGCGAATACCAAAATGCTAATACATTCACCTGATTGATTCAGGTTTTTTAAATTTACAGGCAAAAAAAAAAAAATGTTTTGGCAAAATTGTTCCTCCTCCACTGTCTGCATAGTAGGGTTACAGATTTACTCACACTAGCGCTTTGGAAATAACCACAGACACATGCACACACAAGTATAGTTTCTCTGTTTCTTAAAACTGATCTAGACTTCTTCACAAAGCTCCACTGACTAAAATTAAACAAACAACCAAACAAACAAACAAAAAGCAACTCTAAATTCAAACTATTAAATTTAGTCTACTTCAATAAGCATTGTCTTTTAAAGTTCAACCACATTATTGTAAGCCTTAACTGATACCTTTAGAACCTCAGTCTTTCAGATTTGGCCACCATCCACTTCCTCTTCTCATTTCCCACCCCTCTTTTTCTCAAGGAGTCTGGGAGAATAAGGGACAAATGTGGCTTCTGGGAACTCAAGGTGAAGGATTTGTACCTGCCTTGGCATAACTGGCCTCTTCTGCTACCAGGACTGATGGCCACTGATGATTAGCAGGTCCCACAGCTCTGGGCTTTTCAGAAGGATGCCTCTGCAGCATTTCACAACTCCAGCCTCTTTTTGCAAGTTTTGAAAGCCATCCTGAGGCTCCTCTGTCAACCACAGGCTTGTGCCAGGCACTTTTCCATTGCTTCATTGAGATTTGGAGGAGTTTCTGGACCACTGCACAACAAAGACCATGGAAGCCAATAGCATTGCCTCAAGTTCACTGCCACCCACTCTGTTGTGCCATCTCTCCAGGAGGCCACACTGGGCATAGCCAAGGCGGAT
Organism: Ailuropoda melanoleuca; assembly: GCF_002007445.2. Lineage (NCBI taxonomy): Eukaryota > Metazoa > Chordata > Mammalia > Carnivora > Ursidae > Ailuropoda > Ailuropoda melanoleuca. Next base: position 79,706,563 of record NC_048230.1, on the reverse strand, counting down.
ACTCAGCCAGCGTTCACTACTATGTCTTTACCCATTAATAAAACATTGCAATATTTTCATGCTTGTTGGTTAATAGCCACTGTTTCGAGTCATTGACGTATCCCCCCTTACAACAACCCTTTACCAGCATGCATTTGCCTCATTAAAGATGGTAAAGCCCCCAGGATAACTCCAAGACACAGCTCAACTTCATGTCTAGACTCCAATTGGTCTAGATGATTCTGGTTATTAAATATTTTGAACATTACCTCTGAACACAGATGCATGTGGCTGTTCCTCTCCCTTGTTTGTTTGGGATTGTATGCTACTCAGTGTTTCTGAAAGCCACTGCCATCTGCTCGGAGTGGTGGAAATGATGTATAATAAAGAGTTGGGAACGGCCATAATCAAATGACTGCTCTTTGTCTTCTCCTGCAAAGAATCCCAGGCTAGAAGAGATGGACTATAGGATTTTCACTTCTCTGAATTGTAGATTCCTTTGACAGTAGGGCAACAAGGATTATGGACCAGCTAGCATGGCCACAGGGCTCTCTTCTTTATACCACATGGGAAATCTATGATCTGACCCATCTGGTTTGATTCTTGATATGCCAAAGCAATTGAGAAAAGCATCTCTCCATTAAACTAGCTTTCTCTAGCATTCCATTTGGAGCAATCCAATTTCTTCTCACCGCAAACCATACCATACCTTGGGCTGATCAGAGAGGAGATCATGAGCAAGGAAATAGAAAAAGACACAAATAATTTCCAAAACATTATCCCCATTTCATCTGTGTTCCAACTTTGATTCTAGAAGCAGCTGTTTTGGGTAACTCAATATTGGTTTCAGAAAGAGTACCAACGTGTCCTCTACCACATGACCCGCTATCATATATGTATGTGTCATTATAAAATAAAATCAATCTAATAACATGTTTTGGGGATATCTATTGTTTTCCCAGCTTTTAAGCAACACAGTCTTCACAATTAGGAGGCAGAACTATTGCCTCTGAAGACTGTCATGTCTAGCTGGAGGGACAAAATCAGCACCAGAAAATAGTTCAAGATTGAATGAGCGCTAAATTCTCTCACATTTGGAGAGGGGAGATCAATATGGGCCCCTGAGAAAATTTCTGGAGGAAGTGAGAAGTGAACAGGGCCTTGAAATATGAATTTCATATTTTTGAATCAAGAGTTGAATATACTTTCCCCCTAAGACTAGGAAGTAGGCAAAGATGTTCCCCTTCACCTCTCCTTTTCAACATCATACCAGAAGTACTAACATATGCAATAGTTCAAGAAAAGGAATAATAAAAGTTATACATATTGGGAAGGAAGAAATAAAACTGTCTTTTTTAAAAAAGATTTTATTTATTAATTTGACAGAGACAGCCAGCGAGAGAGGGAACACAAGCAGGGGGAGTGGGAGAGGAAGAAGCAGGCTCATAGCGGAGGAACCTGATGTGGGGCTCTATCCCAGAACGCCGGGATCACGCCCTGAGCTGAAGGCAGACGCTTAACGACTGCACCACCCAGGCGCCCCAAAACTGTCTTTGTTCACAGATGACATGATCATCCAGGTAGAAAATTCAAAAGAATTGACAAAAACTAAAACTAATGATGATTATAACAAGGTTGAAGGATATATGATTTTAGACAGAAGTCCATCATTTTGCTATATGCTAGCAATGAAAATGAATTTGAAATAAAAAACACAGTGCCACTTACACTAACACCCTAAAATATTTGGGTGTAAACCTAACAAAACATATACTAGATTTATATGAGGGAAACTACAAAACAGTGATGGATGAAATCAAAGGACTAAATAAATGCAGAAATACTCAATGTTTGTGGATAGGAAAACTCAATATTCCCAAAATATCATTTCTTCCCAACTCAATCTATAGATTCAGTGCAATGCCAGTCAACATCCAAGCAAATTGTTTTTTGGATATTGACAAACTGATTCTAAAGTATATGTGGAGAGGCAAAAGACCAACACAACAGCCAACACGTAGTAAAGAAGAAAAAAGTCACGCAAGAATACCACTGCCTGACTTCAGGACTTACTAGAAAGCTATAGTCATTGAGACAGTGTGATATTGGCCAAAGGAAAGACAGATGAGCCAGTGGTACCAGATAGCCCAGAAACAGACCCACATAAATAAAGTCAACTGATCTTTGACAAGGGAGCAGAGGCAATACAATGGAGCAAAGATGGTCTTTTCAACAAATGGTGCTGGAACAACTGGATGTCCACACGCAAAAAATTAATCTAGACACAGACTTTATACCTTTCATAAAAATTAACTCCATGTAGAAACACAGATTCAATGGAAATATAGGTTGAGAAGGGAGGAGAGAGGTCTGCATTAAGCATGGGAGGAGAAAGAGTATCCAGCAAGAGTATATAAAGACAAGAGATGAGGGTTAAGGGGCACCTGCGTGGCTCAGTCGTTAAGTGTCTGCCTTCGGCTCAGGGCGTGATCCTGGAGTCTTGGGATCGAGCCCCACGTCAGGCTCTTCCACTGGGAGCCTGCTTCTTCCTCTCCCACTCCCCCTGCTTGTGTTCCCTCTCTCGCTGGCTCTCTCTCTCTGTCAAATAAATAAATAAAATCTTTAAAAAAAAAAAAAAAAAAGAGATGAGGGTTAAGACCCAAACCTTCAGAAGCCCAGTCTTTAAGGTATGGGCAGCAGAGAAAGAGCCAGAGAAAAAGGTTGAAAAAGCTCAGGGAGTTCTGAAGAGAATTAAGGAAGAACTTGTGCCATAGAGACTATACCTTTAATCTATGGAAATTTTACCTTCAAATGCCCACTCCGAACCATTTTTCTTTGAATGTATTCTATCATCACCAGCAACCCTAAGTAGCAGTCCTCTTCAGTGAGGCCATCTGAAATTCAGACAAGCCATCATGAACAGGAATCACGGCTCCCAGAAATAAACCAAATTCTGGTCTTCCGGAGTATATAAACCTGCAGGGTGCCTAATGATGCCGTAGGTTCTTAAGAATAATCTTAAAAGTACTGTGCAAGGGTTTTCAGGGTTTTTTTTTTTTCTTCTTTTTGATGACATCTAAGGTAAATAACATACATATACATTCAGTCATGGGATGGCCACCTTAAACCCCTAGTGACCAAGTGCTAACACCTCATTTCTACACCCATATTTCTGCCTACACTGATGTTTACATTGGCAAATTCAGTTTGTCGTGAGCAGAGGAGGAAAACAAAAGAAGGGCCAACACTTCAAAGTGATATCTCAGCGTTCTGTATCATAGGGTCTTGCCTTAATTCAAATACAGAAATGGGGTTGATCGTGTTAATCCTCTCATGGTACTTGGAAATCTGAATGTGTTCAGTGCAAAACAACCTAGACAGCAGCAGTATGTCCAAAACTCACATTAAGAATAGCAATTTACTGGGGCACCTGGTGCCTCAGTCGGTTAAGCATCTGACTCTTGATCTCAACTCAGGTCTTACATCTCAGGGTCATGAGCACAAGCCCTGTGTTGGGCTCCATGCTGGGCATGGAGCCTGCTTAAAAAAACAACAATTTACTTACACTACAACATCATCTGTATATTAAATTAAAGGTGTGGGTTTGAATTTTAACAAATCTGTTATTTGGAAGGTAGGTTGTAAATTTTTTTTGGTTTCACATTTGCAAGTGAACCCTGGTGGAGCCATGGGAGGTTTCGCCATTAAAATGGATCCTGCCTTTCCCATAAAAATGTCTGACAACCACCAATATTTCCAAGGCCTGTTCATGAGACTGTTCTGTTTTGAATTTGAAACTCTACTTCCACAATAGCTAAATCGTGGAAGGAGCCAAGATGCCCTTCAACAGATGACTGGATTAAGAAGATGTGGTCCATATATACAATGGAATATTACTCAGCCATCAAAAAGAACGATTTCTTAACATTTGCTGCAACATGGACGGGACTGGAGGGGATAGTGCTAAGCGAAATAAGTCAAGCAGAGAAAGACAATTATCATATGGCTTCACTCATTTATGGAACATAAGAAGTAGGAAGATCGGTAGGAGAAGAAAGGGAAGAAGAAAGGGGGGATAAACAGAAGGGGGAATGAAGCATGAGAGACTGTGGACTCTGGGAAACAAACTGAGGGCTTCAGAGGGGAGGGGGATGGGGGAACGGGATAGGCCGGTGATGGGTATTAAGGAGGGCACGTATTGCATGGTGCACTGGGTGTTATATGCAAGTAATGAATCGTGGAACTTTACATCAAAAACTAGGGATATACTGTATGGTGACTAACATAATATAATAAAAAATTATTTAAAAAAATGAAACTCTACTTCTCCATCTGGAAGCTGGTATTTTTAGATTGTTAACTTTGTTGTATTTCTTTCCTTTTCAGATAAAGTTATCGGACTTTGGTTTCTGTGCTCAGGTTTCTAAAGAGGTGCCTAAGAGGAAATCACTGGTTGGCACTCCCTACTGGATGGCACCCGAGGTGATTTCTAGGCTACCTTATGGGACAGAGGTAAGGGGGTGACAGTCATTGTTTGAGGGTGGCTGAACAGGCTCAGGGATGCAGTGGTTCTGAGAGAGAAAATGACCACAGATAAGGTTGATGAAGCTTGACTCCATATTTGCCCCCCATTCACTAGACTTGTCACAGAGTAGGTTGTGGCAGGAAGGGGACTGGCCACCATTGAGGAAATTGACACAACATTGATCCAGATGCATTTATTGAGGTCCTAAACAGACACTGTGGGTGGGGGAGAATCACGCAAACTCTGACCCCACCCTCAGTGGCAGGCATACTCCAAACAAGGCAATGCAACTTGAAACATGGCCAGAAATGCACAGATGAGCAGATGTCATGACTCGAAGGATAGTGGGTCAGAGAAAGCTCTGCAAAATAGAGGTAATATTTGGCTGAGCAGTAATGTTTTCCCCTAGAAAAAATTATATATGAATATTATAGCGCATTTTAAAATAGGGCACAATTTCTGTTTCCCTTGGAAAAGAAACAATTGCTCGTAATCTGTTAAGGGATAATGTTTGGGTATGTGAAAATGAGCGGCCAGAAGGAGTGGAGGAAAAGCCTTCTAGAGAGGGAGTACTGTGAGCGAAGCCCTGAGGCACGCAAGTCTACACACACACAGCAGTAAGGAGCTTGTTCCGGCCGGGCACACAGCGTTTCCACACATTATGGTGCAGAAGGCGATTCTAAGAGAGGAGAAGCATGGAGAGGTGGCATGGACCAGTGAACTAAGGATATCGGCATAAGTGAAGGCGGACTCTGCTCTCTTTCCCTTGTTCGCTTGTCCTTGAATGAGTACTCGACTTGTCTGTCTCACTGTGGTCCCAAGAGCATAAATTCTCAGGGAAGATCACAGCAAGTGTTACAACAGGAATGCAGCTCACTGATAAGAGGTGTAATGAGGCTGGGATGGGGAAGCGGCTGTAACTGGGAATTGATAGCTCAGCTATGGTTTCTCATTGTCCTGACTTCCCATTCTGCACTCAGAAAGAATTGCTTGTCGTCTCTTCCTTTTCTTTTCTCTGTTCCCTGAAAATGGTTATATAAAGCAGGGTTTTGTGCATGCTGCTTCAAAATGATAAAATCCAAAGGAAAGAACCCCAATGTGGGGAAGGAAGAGCTATTTTTAAAAATCAAATTAGTAAAAGGATCAGCATATATCATGATGTGCAATGTAGCTTTTTACTGTTTGTTATGAATATGTCAGATGCCTTTTTTTTATGATTTAAATGCAACTGTCTTCTCTATGTTCATAACATAAAATTTGGGTGTTTTTGTCATCTGCCCTGATAGGTAACCACCAAAGTTAGCAGTAAAAATAAAAAAAAAAAATAGTTCTGAACTCCAGAATGTTAAGATATTCCTGTGTACCTAAATGGCAGACTCTTCACTGAAGTTGTCTTTAAAAAGCAAATGAATACACTCTATGTTAATTAAATTGAATTTAAATAAAATAAAAATAACAATTTTAAAAAAAAGCAAATTAAGACCATTAACAACAACTTGGTAACTTGGCACTTCAGTCTGTAAATCTGTGCTGTAAGTTTTGAAAGTTTACAAATACCACCTAAATTATAAATGGGTATGAATCTGTTGGGTCTCCTGGATACATCCAACATTTCAGAATATTCTCCTTGCCTGAGATAACCATTGGATTGTGCCTAACAGGTGGACATCTGGTCCCTTGGGATCATGGTGATAGAAATGATCGATGGCGAACCCCCCTACTTCAACGAGCCTCCCCTCCAGGCCATGCGGAGGATTCGGGACAGTTTACCTCCAAGAGTGAAAGACCTACACAAGGTGAGAAGCGGCATCTGTTGCTGAAGTTTAAAATCATTCTTAGATTTTTTTTTTCGGTCTCTCTGTAGCTTTAAAGACTGACATAGCATATCCAGGAGTAGATCGTGGCTTTTGGGGCATGGAGCTTGGAATTAGAATCACTTGGATTCAAATCTCTACTCTTCCTTTTCACTCAGTGGGCAAAGGATTCAGCCTTTCCATCTCTGGAGTTTGTCTGTAAAATGGGATACAGTTGGCTCCTCTGTTGTAAGGTTGGCTAGAAGTGTAAATGAGGCACTCCATGAGAACTCCCTCGCTGAGGACCTGTGACATACTGGGGACTGTTCTAATTACCGGGGATATTGCAGCACAAGACCTGAGATTTCCTGACTCTCATGGAGCTTGTGTTTTAGTTGGGAAGGCAGATGGTAAACTAGAAACAAGCAGATAAAATAATTTCAGAAGAGTGGTATGTGCTATGAAGCAAACACTGTAATGCAGTGGAGTCTGCAGGAGGAGGGAGTGGGAGCTTGTTTAGGTTGAAGGTTGAAAGAAGCCCTTTCTGGGGACAGATCATCTGAATTGTGAATATGAATAGAAGGAAGGAGCAAGATATGCAAAGATCCAGGAGAAGAGTTTCTGAGGCAGAGGGAACAACAGGCGCAAAGGCCCTGTGCCAAGATGGAAGGCTTCTGTGGCTGAGTAAAGTGAGCCAGGGGAAAGGGTAAGACATGTCAGGGAGGGGAGCAGGGGCCAGATCGTATAGGGCAATGAAGGGCATGGCTAAGAGACCAAGTACCATCTTCCCTGTTTTCTAAGGATTGCCAAGTAGGATCAAGCTCAGAAAAATAATGATGTTGAGTCAAAGAACCACCAGTCTGGGAACTGCCAGTGGGGGTGGAGGGAAAGGGCCTGTTGGGAGGGAGTGGCCATTTCCACAGGATCATATAAACATTGACCCCACACATGCCTCCCCACCCCTCCCCTCTGCCTCATGGAGGAATTGAGGCTGCCTTTTAGGGGAGAATTACCCTCTCCCCTCACCCCCAAAACTTAGAGAAGAGCCCTAGTAGAATTACCCCTATAGTTATGTGAACTTGTAGAAAAAGAGGAGACTGCTTGAAATGAACAGGAGTTTAAAAGGTTACTGCATTGGACTAAGTTTAAGTAATCAAAAGTGGCTAAAATAGCATGGTATCAAAATGGTCCCACATGCAATGGAAATGGCGTGATGTTCTTCCGAGTCACACACAAGAGCAGCCTTAATCCTAACGGTCAGAAACTAGACACCGCCCAAAGTTGTTTTCCAAATGGATAAATAATATGTGGTATAATTTAACAGTGAATACTATACAACAATGACAAGGTTAAATAAAGCTTTTATGGGACACCTCAGGGATGAATCCCACAGACACAATGTTGAGTGAAAGAAACCAGACAGAGAAGAGCTGACAGTATTATATAACTCCATTTCTTTAAAGGACAAAAGAGGCAAAATTAATACTAGAAGTCAGAAGAGTGGTGACCCTTTGCAGGGAGATGAGTATTAACAGGAAGGGGGCCCAAGGTAGCCCCCTGGAGTTGTAGAAATGTTCTGTATTGTGATGAGGCTGGAGAGTAAATAGGTAGATATATCCACACACTACTGTAAGACATACACTTAACACTTATACATTTGAATGTATGTAAGATACACTTCAAAAAGTAAGTTACAAGAAATTACAGGAAAACATACTATCTCTGTCAGATATCCTTCCAGAACCCTGTTTGTTTTCAAGAAGGGGAAGTCCACAAAGCCTAGATGGTTGTGATTGTTAGAAAAATAAAACTATTCCATGTTTGTACCACACTTCATCAGATAGGTGTGACCCGTGCCTATAAATAGTAAGCACTCCATAATATTATTATTCCTATTATTATTTAATTTAGCAAATTGATTGTCACGTTTCATTGCCTAAAGGCAATTCATGCTTTATTATTTCAAACCTGAAGAAGACAAAGCAGCACTCGCTTCAGCAACACATGTACTGAAGAAGGTAAAGAAAACAGCATATGTTAATAAAGGCAGTACCTACTTATGCTTCCGTAACTTCTCTCTTCTCAAGCTGACTTTCTAGAATTTGATGTCATTTGATAGAATGACTTAACTGGGAAGTGGCTGGGAAACCACTTTAGGGGAACTGGGTTGGGTTTCTGTGTTAGTCCTCAGGATGGGATCTTGTGTTCTCACAGGTTTCTTCAGTGCTCCGGGGATTCCTAGACCTGATGCTGGTGAGGGAACCCTCCCAAAGAGCCACAGCCCAGGAACTCCTTGGACATCCATTCCTGAAACTGGCAGGTCCACCATCTTGCATCGTTCCCCTTATGAGACAATACAGACATCACTGAGCAGAGGATTCAAATAGGTGGAAGAGCTAGATGAGGACATGAGAATAATTCAGGAGAACATGAGGAACATGAAAAAGGCCTGTGTACTTGAACCAGCTGATCGGTGGGACAATGTGATGACAGGCAGGGTTCAACAGACCAGGGCATCTTCTTGTGTCTTAAAACAGGCATCTCTCCACTGACAGCTGGTGTGGTCATTTGGAACACGGCTTTAATAAGTCATTATTATATTTTTCAGCCCTTCATCCAGCAAATCAGAAGGACTCAGTACAAACTCCGTTACGGCATATCCTAGCCACATGCAGGGTAACGCATAGGATTTTCTATATTGAAAGAATACTTTTCTGGCAAAAAAAAAAAAAAGAAAAAAAAAGAAAGGAAAACAAAAGCACTTTTTTCTTAATGGTAGCAGTGTAATGTATTTTGCAATGAATTTGTAATTTTTCTGTACGATAGTTTTGATAATTTATAGTACTTTGATGTCACGTAGCCATAGTATCAGTTGAAGTAATACTTGTTTATTAGCAAGAGTTTGAACAAAGCCTTTCCTACTTTTTTATCCCTTTCAGAGAACCAACGATTCTTTAGGAACTTTGAATACTGAATGACTCTCAATCACCGTCAGCTTTAGTAGAATATCTTTCTTATCTTAACAAGTGTCTTATGTGATGGAGGAAGAGTTAAGAGTGATGGTGATGGAGGTGCACATTTCATTTATCCAACCAAAAATAACAAAATTCGGGCCCCGGTAGGCCACCAAGCCACTCCTTGGGATAAAGCTAAATCTTTGGAAAAATCAATTTTTCCTTCAAGGCTATTAATCGCAGACCAGTGTTTGCACAGCAGGGTGTTTCCCGTCGTGCCCTCTCTCCAGTGGGTGCCATGTCCCCGTGTGGCCACATTTCCCGCCAAGGGAACAATTTTCAGCTCTAGGATCATTGGACTCAGTTCCCCAAATTGAATGTTGAAGGAAGACTGTGAGAATTCCAGTCTCACCATGGGAAAGGAGAGAGAACAGGGCAAGATGTTTGGTTTTGTTTGTCACTGTTTCGAAAACTCTGTATGCTAGCACACCAAACTCTTGTCTGTATTTACCTTCGTACCACAGTATTAATTGCTATTGTTCCTGTATCGTGCTGGAAGTCAGGACCGACTCTAGAGGATGAATTAGGAAAGGGGTATTTTTACCAGGTGTGTGTTCTGACTTCAGTTGTGACCCTGTTATAATGTGTTTCGACATAGGGGAGTTGTGCTGCTGACTAGATCTTCTTGAATGTTGATAAAAATGAATGACTACTACAATACATTTTGTGTTGCTTGTTGGATGAATTTGCATGTTAACTGTAGGCCAATATAGATTCGCCTTTAAAAACTCTGGAAGAGCTACCCAGTCATCATTAGTTTCTATTAATTATGCATCAGAAAAAAAAAAAAGCCATTTGTTACCAAACTGGAAAACCAGAGGCTTGTCTTAATGACTTCAACATGCTGTAACAAATAGGAATTTAAATTTGTGAAAATGCTCTGGTTGCTCTAAGCATAATTAAGAATTTTTGTAATTAATAGGTTGTTAATTATTTATTATAGCTAAAAAGGAAAAAAAAAAGGCATAAAATGACCTTCTACAGATTAGATTTTTCAGTTTTACCCCCAAACTGGAAATGTCTCACCATGAATAGGATCTATAATTTTGTTTCATAAAACAAATCAATGTTTTATGTAAAATATTAAAATATTAATATAAATATGTATGAATAAAAATCTAAATCCAGAAAATGGCCGTCCTAAAAGTTCATGGAACAGATTGTATTAATTAAACCAGGACTATGTAGAAGTAGAAAGAAAAAGAAAATCTTTTTTTAAGCAGAACAAATATTAAAAAACATTGCAGAAAATTGTGGATTTTGGATTCCAAACATTTTCAACAGTGTAATGAAATTTTTCTGTGATTTTCTTATCACTGGGTATTTTATAAATATTCATTGAGTTTACCAAAAGTTACTGTAGCTTAAAAGGTTTTGTGAGCACTAACTATTGGCAGAAACTGCACTTACAAATAAAATTAAATGTTTGCCTTTTCCCCCATCGTGTTATTAGAAAATCCAATGATTTCCTGAATTTGTTTTCTTGAGTAACCAAGAATGCTTTCCTTATGATCTTGGGGAATGCAAATGAGTTAGAATAAAGTTAGATGTAACATCATGATGACATAAACCAAAGATAAATATTCCCATCCCCAGAGGTCACAAACAGTGGAAGACTGTGGTAAAGATACCACAACTGAGAAAAAAAATTACTAAATTCTGGAAGGCCACACGCAAGGAAAGCCAGGTTCATGACTAAAGTCTCCCACTCCACTTCCCTGTTTCAAAGATGCTCAACTGATCTGAAGCCTTTTCCCAACAAAAGACATGAAGAGGAGATTATTCTAGATTAAAGTAGGTGTAGTGAAGGCTCTCTAGTAGACTAGAAGACAGTGTTGGGTGCCTCCTCTTCTTTGGGGGACCAGGGAGGCATTAACACTTAGCCCATGATGTTGAGAGGAACACTTGTATATAGAGTTCATTGCTTGGGGCGCCTGGGTGACTCAGTCAGTTAAGAATCCAATTCTTGATTTCAGCTCAGGTCATGATCTCAGGGTCATGGGATCAAGCCCCATGTTGGGCTCTGTGCTCAACGCAGAGTCTGCTTGAGATTCTCCCCTTCTCCCTCTGCCCCTCCGCCTGCTCGCTCTTTCTTTCTCTCTTTCCTCCTGAAAGATAAATAAATAAATAAATAAAATCTTTCTTTTTTAAAAAAAAGAGTTCATTTCTTAACCTGGAAATTTTAGAAGGTGGAAACCCTCAGGAAATAGCCGGAGGTAGCAGGCTGAGAAAGGATGTAGTATGTGTTCCAGGGAAGAGAAAGATGGAAGCATCCTCCTCCAGGCAGGAAGCCATTGCAGGACATGGAAGACACCAGGTCCCTTTGTCTGTGATGGGCCATGGAGAGGGAAAAGGGAACATGTCAAACCACTTTAGCCAAGTAATGAGATGCTTAACTTGGAGCGTGCATTGGAGGTATGCATCACAGGGGGAACTACAGGGAGATAAGGCAACTTTTCTGCAGGGGAAAGGGGTCAAGGAAGAGCTGAACCTTACTCTAAAATCTACATGGACCATCTACATGAAGACCACCCGCGATAGCGGCTGTGGTCTTAGGCTGATTCAAATGACTTTCAGGCATCTCCCCTTCGTCCAATAGCATCTCCGAAGCAGCTGACTGCAGCCAGCTGTTTACTGGAACCTCCCTTCCAGGCTGCTCCCCATAGATTTGGGCCATGTGTTAGTGTAAGACCACCATGGTTTGGGGGAAGGATCTAGAAGAAAGAAAAGGAGAACAAAAATGCATACCGTGCATTCTCCTGCCACCACCTATCTACGGCTATCTCTTTCTCTGATACAAGTTTAACCCAAGCAAAAGAGAGGGAAGTTATTTTGAATTAAAATGAGATTGATTTTTTTAAAGTGGATTAGACAGATGGAATCAGGTTATGGCTGTATCCCCATTACCCACTGGGAAGAACACACTCAGTAGCAATTACTGAAAAAATAAAATCATTCCATGAAGTTAACAACTCAATGAGTTCAGATTCTTTGGTCAAACCAGTCAAATGAATAGCACTGTGTCATCAAAGAAACAGTAATGAGATTCCAGGCAGAGGAAAAAATCGATTCAGTCTGAAGCAGGTACATAATGTACAAGCAGGAGCAGTTCTTGAAAGTGACATGATGTAGCACAAATCCAAATTGTTCGGGAAGTCGGTCAACTTGAGCCTTCGCATGTGTGCATCTTCAGTTGTATTTCCAGGTCAAATAAATATATTACCTTAGTGTGGGTTCTTCCAAAAGGAGAGCCTAAGACAGATACTTAGATATAAGTACTTTATTTGGCAGATGATCCCAGGAAGCTCACTCAACATGGCAGTGTGGAGACATGAGATGAAGAAGGGAGAGAAGTTTTTTCTTAAAAAAGCGTTTTTTAATGAATGGCTTACCACTGTGGGTAACTGGAGCTCAGTCCCACTGAAGACCTTCTGGGAAAGACACTGTAGAATTGTCCTTTTGGGGGTGAAGATGCTCGGGTATTTATCCACTGTCTCCTACGCCTCATTGGCTGAGTTGCTCCAAGGACATCAACTATTACTAGTATTTTGCCCTGTATATGGACAAAGTTTGTTCCCTTTGACAAAGAGAGAGAGGCATGGGAAGCTTGTACAGGAACTGTCAGCAAGTGGCCTCCAAGAAGGGTCAAGGAAATATGGTTGAGACCCTGACAACATCTATGTAAATAGATCTAATGAAGGACAAAAAGAGGCATTGAGAAACTCTATGGGTTGCCGATTTCTGGATCAAAATACACTATTTTAAAAACAAAGGAACTCCTTATCCTGCAAGGTTTACCCACGTAGCAAATGCTTTGGTAAGTATGCCTCCTCATTGTCAGCATTTGAAAATATTTAAAGATGGAAGAGACTCCAAGATCTTACATGATCCATCTTAACTGAGCTAACCAAGGCTCCCAAAGTTAGGCAAAGTCAGTACATGAATCGTACTACCTGAATAACACACACACACACACACACACACACACACACTTCACTTCTGTGAGGGCAGGGATTTTTTTTTACCTATTTTGTTCACTGATGTGTCCTCAGCTCCCAGACCAAGGTCCAGAAAACCCATGGTCAGTCAGTGCTAACAAATAGTTGTTATCTCATTGTCCTGTGAGTCTTTGTGAATCCTACCCCAGCAGACAACCTGACAAGTTCAGTCACTTTTTCTTTTTTTGAGATAATTGACATATTAGTTTCAGGTATATAATATGATTTGCTATATGTTGTGAAATGGTAAGTCTGGTTAACATCTATCAATACACATAGTTACAATTTTTTCCTTATGAAAACTTTGAAGATTTATGCTTAGCAACTTTCAAATATATAATACAGTATGATTAATCATAGTCCCCATGCTGTACATTATCTTTTAGGACTTATTTATTTTATAAAAATAAAAAAGTTTGTACCTTTTGACCCCTTCATCCATTTCACCCACCCCCTAACCTCTGCCTCACAACCATCAATCTGTCCTCTGTGTCTACCAACTTGGGTTGGTTTTTTTTTTTTTAACTCCACATATAAGTGAGTATTTGTCTTTGTCTGATGTATTTCACTAAGCATAATGCCCTCAAGGTCCATCCATGTTGTCTCAAAGGGCAGGTTTTTTCCCATCCCAGTCCATGGACTCTGATAATCTCCCCCACCCCTGCAAATTAACACCCCCCATCCTGAGTGGTTTACTGGGCTGTTGAGGGGTGAGTGGAGTCCCTGCATAGAAACATACTCTGAATTCACAATAAACTGGCGTGGAAAACTGTGGATGCCAGGTTAAAAATCCCTGCATGTCCCTTTGGATCTTTCCTGAACTTGGATGGCAGGTGAACTCTGAATGCACATGTTGACAACTGTGCTAGAAAACATGTCATTAATACTAGCTTTTATGGACCATTTCCAGGGTGCCAGGTATTGTGCTAGAGACTTAAATGTACTGTCATGAATCCTCAGATAACTCTGCAAGGATTGGGGAGTAAGCTTCATTTTCAGATTCGAGAGCACAGAGAAGCCTGATAATGTGCCTAACGTTGCAGGTAGGCTGGGAATAGTAGTAACTAAAGATCCTAGGTCTCACCGGAGAGATCCCCTGTCAGTCTGGGATGATGCTCTAGAACTGATATTTTCTTTTTGTTTATTTTTTTTAAAGATTTTATTGATTTATTTGAGAGAGAGACAGAGCACAAGCTGGGGGAGGGGCAGCAGAAGAGGGACAAAATCACACTCTACCCCCGCTGAGCAGGGATCCTTAAGCGGCGCTCCATCCCAGGACCCTGAGATCATGACCTGAGCTGAAGTCAGATGCTTAACCCACTGAGCCACCAGGGTAGGTGCCCCCAGAGCTGACGTTTTCCAATGGCCCCCTGGGATGACTTTGATGCATGCTGCTTGCCAACTGTGCTTGGAGACACGCTGATTTAAAGCTGCATCTGCCTGGTTCTGCTCACTCAGGTGTCTATTCCAGGGAAGTGTTTGTGCCTAGTGCCAGCTTGGGCCACCTCCCCACGGAAACACCCCCTGGTGGGCACACAGCACACTGCTGGTCTCTCCTACCCCCCCTCAACCCATTTCTCCATTTGTGTTTCTCTGCTGTCTCCCACACCTACTCATCTTTGCCAAGTCTTTGTTAACAAAAAGATTGGACAATTGGTAAGAAGAGAGTAGTTACAGTTTAGAGGGCTTTCTCAGGCTGGAGAACAGAGTCTCCCTACCCCCTGAGGCGGCTTCACTGGGAGCTATTTCCTGAGAATGGGAGAATCTTGCAAAGAAAGGCTCTCAGAATTTAAATTACACTCACCCTTCCCCCCCTCCCCAAAGATATCTGCATATGGTTCATCTGGCCTGGCTTTTCCAGACTAGCAACCAGACCCAGCATCCTTTTGTGCTCGGAGGCATTTGTAAAAAAGAAAATGACAGTTAAGGGGGTAATTGAGCATCTGTGGTTTGTCTGTTTGTTTTCTCTCTCCTTTCTGAGCTTGAGAAGCAATGCGCAGACATAAGCCACCATCTCAAGCTTGCTCCAGGCACAGGGGCAGCCGTGAAATGCAGGACAGTGGGAATGGCCATGACAGGAGCCCAGGCTGACACCTGGGGCTGAGTCAGTCCCTCTGGATGCCTTGGGCCCTCCACCCAGAGACCACTGCACCTGTCCTGACCACAAGGCTCCCCTTTATTCTGCTTAGTTGATAAGATAAAGGCAGGACTGAGAGAAATGAGGCGAGGTTCAAAGAAATTAGGCTGAGCTAGAGACCTAATTTTAAGACAACCAGATAAAGATGCTGGATTAATAGCAATAATAGTCATGGTAACGTAGCTTTATATACAGACTGCATATCTCAAGGGGAAAAACCACTGGAATTTGTGAATTAAGAAAGTTGGATTCTGGAAAGATTTAATCGATCTGCTTAACCACAGGGATGTGGCCACGTGACAACACTGGAAAAAGAGCCAGGGCCCTTGTTCTTTTTGGAATAACCTGTGGACCTGTCTGTCAGCCATACCCCGTAGACTCTAAGCGGCCAGTTTACTGCTGTGTACTCAGCACAGAGTCTGTACTCAGTAGGTGCTCAAAACCTGTTTGCTGAATAAATGAGTGGATGACAGTTTCAACACTAATCACGGGTCCTATGTTTTGTGAAAGTGAAATTTTTAAAAGATACAAATTTACCTTTGTAAAAGTAAATTAAGAAAATATGGAATATTCAGAAATACGAGTCAGGCCTAAATATTTTTTCTGAAGGCAAGGGTGACTCATCGATACACCTAAGTGTCCGTTTCTCCCCCAAATTTGTGGGTGGTTCCAAATACATAGGAAGTTGTAAAAAAATTACATGAGACACTAAAAAAGAAAGAGCTTGTCCAGTTCGGGACCTGGGGTGACCAGATGGCAGCTGATACT
This sequence comes from Ailuropoda melanoleuca, assembly GCF_002007445.2. Taxonomy (NCBI): domain Eukaryota; kingdom Metazoa; phylum Chordata; class Mammalia; order Carnivora; family Ursidae; genus Ailuropoda; species Ailuropoda melanoleuca. The sequence goes on along the minus strand of NC_048230.1, from coordinate 79,690,349 downwards.
ACGCGTCTCCTTTTCCTTGCGCAACGTGCACCTGTCTTCCTCCCTGGTACCAGGCAGACACTGAAGGGAGATCATGCAGGGAAAACGACTGACAGACTGACAGAGCAGCAGCACACAAACAGGGAACAGAGCAGCGATTGGCCGATACTTATCAAGATTTGCTGGGATAATGGACTTCTAAGGATGAGCGCTTTTCAACAGTTGAAGACTCAGGAAATTAAACTTATGTGTTGCCTCTCATATGATGGAGATCATCTGGGGGTGGGGAGATTCCCACTCTAACATCAGAGAAAAGGACTTCCCCTACCCTGACTCAGATTTTTCAGAAAAATGATTATTTAGAAAGTGAGTGAAATTCAAACTTGTACATTCCTCTAGGAAGTTTCAGCATATTCTATTTTACTTCAAACACAACACAACCTAGGCTCTCATGTTCTGAGAGCTTTTTAATCTGAAGTGAAATGCCAAACTCAAGACCAGGAAGCATCAGAAGCAATATTAGACCAGTCGTTCAAGAGGGGCCATTATTAAAACTATATTTGCCAAGATAAATCCATGTTTGTTTGTTTGCTTTACCTGGAAAAACCAACCTCCCTCTTTTGGCTTCCCTGCCCTTTCTTTGCTTTCCTCTTGCAGAAATGAAAGCCCATCTTCACCATTCCCCTCTCTTCTGGGTGCCAAAGAAACCATTTTAGTGTTGTTTTCTTGTTTCAAGAAAGCAGCCAAATGTTAGACAGTAGAGTGTTTTAATTCATTTTGAAAAACAAACTCACATGATTGATTCTCCAGGTCCCCTTACTTGGACCTGACATACTAGGAAGTCCAAACAACTCTGCATAGTTACATTAAACGGGTTCTGTGCTGCAAAGTCACTGGGTGCAGGTAGCAGTGAAACATTCCCAAGACAATCACTAGACATGCAGAATGCCAGCCAGAAGCATGGATCACTTTCAGGGGTCTTGCCGTAGGGAGCACGAGGCTGTGGTTTGTGTGCACTGACAACTGTATAAGGTAGGCCAAGGGAGCAAAGCACCCCCTACTTCTCTGAACCTAAAGGGGTGTCGTTCCAAAAGACGTGTCTTTCAATCCCTAAACGTCGGAGCCAGATACTCCTCTGAGTTGTATGTATTTCCTCCTTGGAGAGTCAAAGCCAAGCCACCACAAGCATGAAAGCTGGCTGACCCCTCCCTCCTCATTCCCCAGTGTGGAGAGAATATATGCCATTCACCCCAAGAATCCAAAAGAATCCCCCCCCAACCCTGGGTTTAAGCATGGACGCAGGCCAAGCAAGCCTTGGACACCCAGGCCTGTTGCATTGTAGCTATGTTGGTGTATCCCATGTACAAGGTGGAAAAGTGCTTTTGTTTCTCTACCTGACCCGGCTGGGGGAGGGGTCTCAGGGGCTGCCTGCCTAATGGTCCCTAGCCCATGTGCTTATATTGGGATCGATCCCTAGGGATCTGCACCTGGTTGGCCGTCATTTTGTGGTGGATGTGGTAAATCGCCAGTGTTACCACAATGACGAGGCCTAAGATGAGCCCCAAAATCAGGGGCAAGGTTTCCTCCAACTGCTCCCGCTCATCCACTGGACACTTATGCTCTGAAATGGGAAAGAAGAGGAGAGCAATCAGCTCCTGTCAAAATATTTTCAATCCTAAGTCCTCCTATCAAAACCAAGATCTTTTTTAGTTGGAAATGGAGGTGAAAAGATTTCTCAACGAACATTTGGGGAGACTCTTATTTAGAAATAATGTTTTCCGACCAACAATAAGGATGCACCACTTAATATTTCCGCACATTGTAAAATTGAAGTGCATCAATTAAATAGGGCAACACTCAGTCATTGGATTCCTGGCAGTTGGCAACAGAACATCCAAATGATTGATTTTAATTTTCAGTTTCAGCATTAAACACAACCACTGTCTTTTTTATTGTTGGTTTAGTTTTTCAACTTTGTATTGAAGTATGTGCACACGTAGAGAACTGCACACAGTATACATCTTCCAAAAGACTGAAAATATCAAGTGTTGGTAATAATATGGAGCCATTGGAACTCTTACATATGGTTGGTGGAAGATGGTACAACCACTTTGTAAAACTGTCCAGTAGCTTCTATTAAAGGGAAACGTACGCCTACTTTATAACCCAGCATTTCAATCCTAGATATTTACTCAAGAATAATGAATAAATCCCCCCCCCACTTCCCCTCTGGTCACCATCAGTTTGTTCTCTATAGTTAAGAGTCTGTTTTTGTTTGTTTGTTTCTCTTTTTTGTTCGTTTTATTTCTTAAATTCTAAATATGAGAGAAAATCATATGGTATTTGTCTTTCTCTGACTGACTTATTTCACTTAGCATCATAATTGTGGTTTACTTCCTTAAGAATTATTTTTTGTTGCCTTAGGAAAAAACCTGAACAGAACACATGACAGAAAGAGGTATATAAAAGGGAGTATTAAACTATGTACAAGACAGTGTAATAGCCCTATGCCTCCATTTTTTTAAATGATTTTTTATTATGTTAGTCACCATACAGTACATCCCCGGATTCCGATGTAAAGTTCGATGATTCATTAGTTGCGTATAACACCCAGTGCACCATACAATATGTGCCCTCCTTACTACCCATCACCGGTCTATCCCAATCCCCCACCCCCCTCCCCTCTGGGGCCCTCAGTTTATTTCTCATAGTCCACAGTCTCTCATGTTTCATTCCCCCTTCTGTATGCCTCCATTTTTACCAAGAACCTGAGAAAAAATTTTGGAGGAAACTGGGGGTCACATAGTTTGTACAGCGGAGCAGAACTGCATTCCTATAGGGGCGCCTGCTGTTTAAGCAGCTGACTCCCGATTTCGGCTCAGGTCATGATCTCAGGGAACTGGGATCAAGCCCCATGTTGAGCTCTGTGCTCAGTGGGGAGTCTGCCTGAGGATTTTCTCTCTCTCTCTCTCCCTCTGCCCCTCCCCCTGCTCTGTAAAATAAATAAATAAATCTTTAAAAAAAAAATGAAGAACGGCATTCCTAGAAATCAGGAGACATTTGCTCAGGCTCCTTGGGTCCTTGTGGGTAACTGGTGGTGTTTTCACCGAACTTCTGAGCCACAACTAGAGAAAACAGATTTTAGATATCTCTCCATAAAGACCAAGTTTTTAAGTCGGGGTGACCCAGTAAACATTTATTTAGCACCAACTGTGTGCCATGCTCCTCCAGAATCCATGTTGACGCAGTCCTTCCTCCCACCTCCCCTCAGACAAGCAGAAAGGAGGATGAGGCCAGAACCTCAGGAATCTTTTCTATTAAGTAGAACCTGGAAGATTGCAGGCAAACACACAGCTTTTTAAAGCTGTATACGTAACATGCTTGGTTTCTAAATTCACTGCCAGCTCTAAGAACAAAGATGATCTCATCTAATCCCCATGACAACCCTAGGAGATAAATACTGTTATTATACCCATTTTACTGATAAGTTAGAGTGAGGCTAAGTAATGTGCCCAGGGGAAATGAAGCCCCAACCTGAATTCCAGCAGCTTAACTCAACTGCACAGCTGGGTGGCACTTAGCAGACATGAGCTAGGGGGAGAGCTGGGGTCAGGTCAATAGCAGACCTGAGCTACTGGCATTTAAAGGCTACAGATTCACAAGGTGGGCAGGAAGGAGGGCTTCTGGGCCCAGTGGCTCTATGTACTGCTCACAGAAGTATATTCAGTTTCTGAAAATTCAGTGAGGTACATATTCATTACCAAGAGGTAGGAGGATACTTTCAGAGGGGATGGATGTATTGATTTTTCTGGATTGTAGTGGTGGCTTTGTAGGTGTATTCCTACGTCAATATTTATCATATTGTACACTTAAGTATGTGCAGTTTATTGTATTTCAATTATAAACTAAATAAAACTATTTAAAATAAATAAGCAAACATATACATACATACATACACTCCCCAACTGAAAAAAGCAGAGATTTTTTTTTTTTTTACAAAGACGATTTTTAAAAAGACATTTTGGCAAATTTAGGGAAATGTTAAGGACCCATTATTAGCACTAAACTGCACCTTTCTCTTTATTACAACCAGAAGACTAAAAAGAATTAGTAGGGGACTTTTCTTTTTCACTATTTAGTTCAATTCTAATAAGCCCCACGTTTGAGCATCAGCCTGCAGTCCAATATACCCATTTCCAGGAGAAATTCTGTTGTTACAAAGTGCACCAGAGACAGCTATGGGCCCAGAACTCAATACCTAGAAGGTTGGATTTTTTCCCCCTTGATACCACATTGCCTCTTTAAAGAGAAAAATGAGTAGAAATGGGGTTTCCTGGTGTAGGGATTTTGTTAACAACAAAGGCTATTTGTTTTCCTCACCGCATGCTGTTGCCTGTGTAACGTTAATGTAGATTGTGGGTTTTGCTCATTTTCCATGTGCTAGCCGCAAACTTACACACAGATATTCATAACACACCCCTTCCAAGCACATCAGAGTTTATGCTAAGGAGGTCAATTTGGGAAAGCCCCTAGGTCACCTAAGGATAGGGGCTGGTTGCCTGGTAACCTTATGATCAGAGGGTTGGAACTTTCAGCCCCACCCCTTGATCTCCAGGGAGGAGAAAGTGGCTGGAGATTGAGTTCAATTACCAATGGCCAAAGATTTAATCAGCCATGCCTATGTAAGGAAACCTTAATAAAAACCCCAAAGGATGGGATTCAGAGAGCTTCTGGTTGGTGAACACATGGAGATTTGGAGAGAGTGGTGGACTTGGAGAGAGCATGGAAATGCCACCCTCTTGCCCTATACATCTCCTACAACTAGCTGTTCCTGAGCTCTATCCTTTTAAAACCAACCAGTAATCTAGTGAGCCTCTCTAGAATTCAAGGAGAAGTTTCATGGAAACCTCCAAGAGCAAAGTGATCAGAAGCCTAGGTGACAACCTGGACTTGCAGTTGGTGTGTGAAGTGGAGATGGGGAGCAGTCTTGCAGGAAGGAGCCCCTAACCGGCGGGATTTGATGGTGTCTCTAGGGAGACAGTGTCAGCAGTAAGTTGAACTGTAGGACACCCAGCTGCTGTCAGAGAATTGCTTAGTGGTTGGGAAAAACACCCACGCATCAGAATTTGTACAGCCCAAAATATTATCTTTAAATGGGTAATAACTTTGGTATAGTTACAGGCGAATGACACCTCATATCCCACCCTTTAAGGAAGGCATAGGAAAAAAGTACAATGAATTCTGGCAAAAAAAAAAAATGTATACATATGGCTAAAATACCGCTGTGATTTACTTCTTTCTTGCTTTTTTTTTTTTTATCTTAATTCTAGTGTGGTTAACATACAGTGTTATATTGGTTTCAGGCATACACCAGAGTGACTCAACAATTCTATACATTACTAAGTGCTCATCGTGACAAGTGCACTCCTTAATCCCCGTCACCTAGTTCCCCCATCCTCCCCACACACCTCCCCTCTGGTCACCATCAGTTTGTTCTCTATAGTTAAGAGTCTGTTTTTGTTTGTTTGTTTCTCTTTTTTGTTCATTTGTTTTATTTCTTAAATTCCACATATGAGAGAAAATCATATGGTATTTGTCTTTCTCTGACTGACTTATTTCACTTAGCATCATAATTGTGGTTTACTTTCTTAAGAATTATTTTTTGTTGCCTTAGGATAAAACCTGACTAAACACACCACAGAAAGGGGTATATAAAGGGAGTATTAAACTATGTACATGTCAAAAATAATAATCATAGGAAAATAAGGGGATGTGAAAAATTATCATAAAAAATACTGAATCCTCATCTTCATCCACCCACATCCATTAAGTGGTCAAATAAGGGGGAATGAGTGAGTCTGCCATCCCTTATCCACCATTCCAAAATCCACAGAGCTCTGGAAATCCAAAGTACTCTGTATCACTCATTTGTCAGCAACACTTGATTTGAACTAATGTCAAGATGTTCATGATTTTCATTCTACTTAGCATGAAGAGTCATGTGTTTCTCTGCAGGGAACAGATATATTAATATATTTGATTACAGGACCTGCCTGGATTCTTCTGGACTCTTCCATAATAAGACAATACACCCTGTATTGTCTTCCTAAAGTCTAAAATATCCTAAAGTCTGAAACCCATCTATCCCCAAGGGTTTTAAATGAGAGACTGTGAGCCCATAGAAGTTCACACACTTCACTTTTGGGCGCAAGCTAGTGTTTTCAAACTCTGCCTCTGATCCAGAGGGGAAACGATGTTTTACATTTCAACTCGGAACATAGATATACACATATAACTAAAACCAAAGCTTCAAAAACAATACTTATCCTGACCTTGTACATCTAACACTTTCTCCATGCCAGTCTATTCTCTTTCACTTAAAACAGTGCTGGCCATGACCCATTAAGGCAGAAGGTGCCATCTTTTTTGTACCAGTAATGATGAAACCATCACCCTTTCTCAGAATCATGCTTACAAATGCAGAAAAATAAAATACATAGGATTACCAAGGAAATGGATCACACTGAAATTCAGCTATCACAATATCTTTAAATAAGTTGGGAGAAAGTAATATATGTACTTCTTTATTAGTACACATACTGGTTGGGTTGCAAAGTAATGAGAAGCATCACTGTCACTTTGCAAGATCAGCACCAAATACTGTGGATAAAAATATCTATGATTTCTGTTGGTGACAAGGTCACCACTATGAATCATTAATTAATATTACCACTAATACTACTATGAGTTATTATTTTCATTTATAACTGAAGGGAATATTAAAAATTAGAAATTGGTGAAAATAAAGATATAAAATTTTCCATTAAAATTCACACACTCCTGGAATACTATCCACAGACTCTGTGGACGCCAGGGTTAAGATCCTATGCAAGAAACAGACTATACAACCCACAGATTCTAAAACAAGGAAGACCCTAGATCTCTGCCTGGGAGAAGAACACCTGTTGGCTTAGCCCACACTGAATCTGGCTTTGGGTGCTCAGAGACCCCAACTCCCTGTTCACCTCCACAGGGCTTGGGGTCCCTCATGCCTCCGCCCTGGCTGGGCTCAGGGTTCTAGAATGGCATATGGCTGGAAAAGACAACAACCAGTCTAGTCTAGTCATTGGAAGGAACCAGAGGAAGACAGAACAGACAACAGAGGGCTAATCTGTTGCCAGTGGCCAAATAAGGTCCCCTCAACCACAAATCTAATGCCTCCGCTAAAATCCTGATGCATCTTAGGTTCTGTTTTTTAGTCCATGTTTTATTTTTTTGTTCATTTATTTGATGACCACCATTTTTTGTGTGTTTGATGGCTTGATGACCATCTCAATGTCATATTTAGTCCCAGAGGCCGACCAACTACAAGAACTCTTCATTGTACCCCAAATGGACAGCACTGAGATGGGCAGCGCGCAAAAAGGCAAGCTGCCTGCTTTCTGCTTTCTCAAGCTCTGTTAACACCACAGACCATGCCTGTTCTAGGAGAGGACAAGTCTTTTGCTGGCTGGGTTTCCTCCAAACTGCCCTTCCTCCAGGGCAGCTGGAGGGAGGGGCTTACCCCTCTTCCCACTTTCTCTGGACTAGCTCTAGACTCCTGTAACCTCATCAATTTATTTTGCATACTGAGAAACTGTTAGCATGAGTGGGCTTTGGAGACATTGGGCTGGAGACAAGCAGATCCTCTCACCAAGATGTAAGCACTAGCAATAAAAAAAAAAGATAATAAAAGCAATTATTGATAGATGCCACTGTGCACGATGCATATGGCATGAACAAGAAGAGTTGTACAAACTCCTTCTCACTGCCCTGTAAGCTGCACCATGGCAGGGAAAGTTCATATATCCCAGTCCCAGGTGTAACAGACCCAGACAGTGTCTTATTGCCTTGGCATTCTCCATTCCCACACATTCCAGCAGGTTTTGCCTACAAGGCAGGTTAGAAGTCTCAGAGAGTCAACGCCTCTCCCCTTCCCGAGCAGCCATCCATGGTGGTTGGGGGTTGGTGGGTAAATGCCATTTTTCCCACCTCTCAGGCCAGATAGACGGAGGTGGGCTCTACACTCCCAGAGATTCCAGCAGTGTGAGCCCCAGATGCCCATTGTGAAAACCTGCTCACTAATGCTCCTGTTACTGGTTGTCTTGCCTTCCTATCTCACCTCCCCAGCCCCCCCCACCAGTGCTTTCTAGAATCACCTCCTAAATAAACCACTTGCACTTACATGCTTGCATAGGATCTGCTCCTGGGGGAGCCCAGCCTGGACACCACGTCCCACACTGAATTCTACAACTGGCTAGCTGCACAGCCCCACACTAGGGCTCCACATCCCAGCCCTCGATACAGTTCTTAGCAGTGCTCATAACAGAATTATCTCCCCCTAGATGCTTACCCAGGAGATCCTGAGAAATAAGTACCCTGGGTGAACTGTTTCTGGGCTGGTAGATGCTAAGTACATCACAGATCTACACAACGCTCTGGATCAGCTAAGCTAAGCCTTCCTGCACTTGTGGTGTGGCAGCTAGCCATGGGGAGCTGCGCTGGGGGCTGGTGTACAGAGCAAGGTAAGGCACATTAATTTCCACTAAAACACAGATCTGGCTAAAATGCAGATCAGGTGACATCTCCCAATCATCCTGTTAGGAATACTAATAAAAAGCTCATGAATTCAGGGGAACTGACAACCTTTGTAAAGGCGTCTCCCGCGCTCACATGTTTATTATAGTTGCTCAGAGGGAGCAGCTGAAGCTCTGAGAGGCTAGGAGCACAGGGTCTGATACTCAAGGACGGGCTCTTGCCCCAGCCTACGCAGCCACCAGGAGGACAGACTTCACCAATAACCTCACTTCTCGGAGCCTCAGTTTCTCTGCGGTCATCTGGGATCTCAGTACTTTCTTACAGGTTGGTTGGTTTGCTTATTTTTCCCCTTGAGAACTGAAAAGGGACCAGCCTCTATGTGGCAGCTTTTTAAATGCCTGTTAAGCCTGAATCTTTAATAAAGGGGAACAGAGACACCCTCTGTGTCCCATTATGTTTCTTCTGTAATTATGCATACATATTCAAGCCATTAAAATTCTCAGGCTGATTTTTTGCCTATCAGTGATACAATCCTCATCCCGTCCCAGCCAGAAATGTCCCTGGGCGCTCAAAGGAACACCCTACACGGACTTCACTGTGGAAGGACACGTTCGTCCACCCAACCCGGAAGCAGGAGGTGCCTTGAACTGCAGGCTGGTCGTTGCTGTAAAGTGTGTGGGTTACAGAAATGAGCCAAAGTAGCCTCCGTGTATTGGCCCCTAGGTGGTTTATTTCTTCACTGCAGGCTGAGACCATTAGCTGGAAAGCCCGCCATGCCAAACTCAAATTTTTACACCTCCAGTTATTTAAAAACCAGCCCAAACAAGCACATCTTTAGCTATTTAGAGCCTGCCTGCTTTGCATACCAAACCTCCCCCAACAGCTGTTACCCATTGATAAGATAGGGCCTTACAGGTCTAAGGCCTCAGCTTCTGCCGCCCCTCAGAGCTCTCCGACCCAGACTCCTTACCATGCTGCTGAGCCATATCACCTAGACGCGTAAGCCCCCTCCCCCATACCCCTGTCCCCACCAGGATGTCCTTTGCCCTCCTCCCCTTCTGGATGGTGGTCCCCATAAGCCTCCCTCCGGGCAGTCTCATGCACTGAGCAGCTTCCCCCGTCATGCAGTCCTGACCAAGTACCACCAAATCAAGTTTGTGCGTTACTGCCTCTCAGGTCATATCTTTTCCTTGATCAGCTCAAGTTCCCTCAAACCCCCTAGTGTCCCACAGACCAGCAGCATCACCAGGGAGCTTGCTAGAAATGGAGCATCTTGGGCCCCGCCCCCAGACCTACTGAACCAGACGCTGTAGGTGAACGAGATCACCACAGCTGTGCACAGTGCAGCCGAAGGTCCATGTGCACGCTGCAGTTGGAGATGGGCAGGACTGAGAGACTTCAGCTGAGGATCAGCATAGTCCCGGAGCTCAAAACACAAAAGGGATTTACATGATAAAGACGTCAACCTCCATTCGAGCTGCTCTCAGCCCCGTGAGCATCCGGTAATCCATTTCACCTGTAATCCATTTCACCGACCCTTCCTTGCTTGTCTCAGAGTCTATTAAGCAGGCGGGTGTGAAACTTCAGACTGCCAGATGCCCCCTTACACAGGGAGTAAGTCCTGCATTGGAAACCCTTTGGCTGTAGGTCCTGCACACACCTGCCAACCACACGCACATACCCCTGCAGTGGCCATGCGGATATATGACCAGATACTGCGGCCTCCCCCACTCACGCATAGCCAACATGTCAGAGGCTCCTGAGCTTCTATTCTGGGAAAGGGGACGGGCAAGGGCCAAGTCCCAGAAAGGCACCCCAAAGAATCTTTTGGATTCCACCAAATCAAATAAAATGATCTCTTACAAAACACAGTGGGGGGCAGGTGCTGAGAGGCACAGATGGGAGGAGTGAGAAACAAAAGAGCCCCTGCCACACAAAGGCACAGGGATCCAGTGAGTGATTCTCAATGAGGCTTGCCTCCTCCCAGGAGCAGGAGCTGTGAGCCCCAGAGCACCCTACAGGAGGGGACATCCTAATAATTACCCAGAAAAGCCTGGGTGAGACAAGTACAATCGGCCCGGTGCTTAATATAGCTGCATTTAGAAAGTTCTTACAAACTCTCTAAGTCTACTCGGCAACTGGGCCCATCCAGGACCTGGAAGCGGATAAAAACTGTTTTTCAAACAAAAGATGCCCATTAAGTCCATGCCATGAACGTCACTGATGTTCAGGAAACTAGATCTGGCCTTTACTCAGTACTCCTTTACTCCCCCTTTGTATAGGATCCTACACAGCGATGAGATCTGGTTTCTCAGCTGGTAAATGACTTGAGCAATGGTGTGGAAATAACCGAGAATGAGTGAAAGTGAGGTTGGGGGAAGGACCTAGTAAAGGCAGCCCATCATAGCCCTAGTAACACCAACCAGTAAGGACGTGCCTAAGAACAGCTAACTGATTAAAAAAAACAAAGAGTAATTAGAGACTATGAAAAGTCCCCTTATAAACTCAAAAGCATCTATGGTAGGGACCCTGGGGACTGATTCCACACAGTCCAATATGTTCCTCGTGAATTCCTGGTCATCAGTAATCATAGCTCAATTACATTTAATTATAGTTAATATTTTCAGTTTCAGAAAGACACTGTTACATTTTATAAATACTTCCGTAATCAAACAGATTTCTAAAAAATGTTACAGTCTTGACACTTAGAGTTTAGTTTCAATTTTTCTGGAAGATCCATTAAAATGGAATAGCCCATTCTTCCTTAAGTAAGTGTTGCAATGATATAGTAAATATACTAACTTCTGTTTCATCTGGCATTCGAGCATTGGGAAGTCTCTGTTAATTTGTCCAGAGCTTCAGAATATCAATTCAGCCAAATTTCACTGGGCAGCTACAGTGTGCCAAACACTGTATTAGGTGCTAAAAATACAAGGATGAATAAAGAAGTCAGCTCTTCTGTCAAAGACTGTTTAAGAATGCTCAAATGGTCTTTAAATCACCCAGGGTGGAGTGGGATAGATTCTATTCAGTATAGTTTGAGTTGGGAGGGGAATTTTCTGAAAGCTGGATTCCCTGGGAAATGATTTAATGACTTGTGTATGACAAAGATGGGGATTCCCTGATATCCTGTATAATGGGGTAGTTGTATTCACCTGGGGGTCTCCAGCCCAAAGGAAGTTATCCATAAAGCAACCAGAATCTCTCCCCATTTCTTAACAACCTTCTCCAGATAAGAAAGAACAAATGAATTAAAAAATTCACTTACTCTACATTTGCCCAGTGTAAATTGGTGCTAGACTCAAATAAGGTGCAGAAACGTGGATTCCCCTTGTGCCCAACCTCTGGTGGGCTGCAGAGAACCCAGAGAATGTGGACATCCTGGATCTGCCCAGCTATAGGCTGCCTGACCCCTTTCAGAGACTAGCACAGACTGAGAAGAAGCCTCTCTCTATAGCCCAGAGGGAAAAGATCAGGGACCCTTGCTTCCCCAGAGCCTCAAGCGTGTCCCTCCCCACAAAGGTGGGTGCTGGAGGGAGGCAGGTCTTCAGGAGTCTCTCTGTGACCTGCGCATGTACACACACACACACACACACACACACACACACACACACCCCTACTACATTCTAGCCACACAAAAACAGACTCACAGTGGTAGAACCTAGAGCTGAAAGTGCCTGAAATAACATGAAGAAACTGAGGCTCGCAGAAGCAGAGGCCCTTCCGCAATCCATGGCTCCTTAGGTAAGTACTTGAGATTTTTAGCTGCTTTTTCATTGGGAAATTTGCATCAAAATTATATACAGGTTTTCAAATGGACCTTGTTACCTCTCTCTCCATCAAGGTTCCTCTTTGGCAAAGGAAGAGCAGAAAGGAAAGATGAAAAGATGAAGGGAGGGAGCGAGGAAGGGAAGTTGGGAGAAGGAAGAATGGAGTGAAGAAGGAGGGAAGAAGAAGGAGCCATTGAAGAAAGTTGATACTGTTCCTAAAATATTACAGGGAGAGGAAGTATCATGTCAGCTTAAAGAAAATACAAGTGGTAACAGCCAGGTCCCCTCTGCATCCACCCTGACATCAGCCTGCCCTGGGCTCCAGCTTTCTCCTCCTCCCACTGCGATCCCCGCCAACCTACCTTCACTGAAGACAAAATCAGAGATGATGTCAAAAGGCTGGATGTGGACCGCAGACAGAATCATGGTGACTGTCTTCTGTGGATCACTGGAGGCTAGTGAAATGGATTGCTGAGCTTGACACTCATAGGACTTCCCAGCTGGGGTGACCAAGGCAGAAAGGCGATGGGAGTTGGCCGTGTGCTTCCCAGCTGCAGCAAAGGGCCAGTGCAACCATTAGGACCCTCTTTCTGGCAGAATCCTAACCTCCTAATCTCACATGCCAGAGAGCTGGCTCCTGCCTCTCAGCTCCAGACACCCTTCTGATCCTCTGTGTTGCCTTGCTGGGGCTGGGGTTCTGCAAGTGGCATCAGGTGGTAACAAAGGACAAGTACACCCATTGTTTCATGAGAAGGGGCTCCTTAAACACTGATTTCAAATTTCTTGTCTGAAAGAGAGTGATACCTAAACATCCAACCTTTTTTTACTATATAAACCCTGACAATGGAGATTCCAAAGAAATAGTGACTTGATCTTCCACATTTCACTCTGGCCCACACAGAATAAAACACCTTCCTCAGCAAAGCAGGGCTGATTGCTGCTGCCCTGGGCAGGTGCCCTGGAACACATATATACTCCTTGGAGGTCTGCCCCCTTTTTCTCTTTTCCTGACACATGTTTATCGGGTTTTTTTCCCCACTCTTTTCCCTTTTTCTTTTTTTGGCAGGGGTGTGGGGAGGCATCTAACGTAATTGGGGGGGAGTATTCGAATATGGATCTTGATGAAAAGAAGAAAATGCTCTTTACTGCAATGATTAAAAGAGGTAGAAAGGGAGAAATGACATGAACATTCTTTCATGTGCTCAGTAAAAATCTTTTCCCAACATAGATGCCCAGGTGATGGAAGGCCTCATTAGGAGATGAGACAGTTTACTAAATAAACAAATAAGTTAGGTAAAAAATTAATTAAAGTGTAGTCTTTGATGGTGCCTGCACATGGGAACATTCTTATTTGGGGAATGGCTGTTGCTCTTGCCAGGATATTTTTGGAGGACCTGGGTGAGTTGTTGGAGTGATGGGCAGGAAAAGCTAATAAATTAGGACACGGTTCAGAATCCGCTCTGGGGTGGCTGCAGTCGATGACTGAAGATCAAGTGTGAGCCCTGGGGACATGAGCAGAAAGACAGTGAAGGCTATCAAATCCTGAGTGAAAAGGAGTCACACTGACCCTTACAAGTTTCCGCGCCTGAGAAGAAAAACCGGGGTGCAGGAAAAAAAAACACAGTTTTGCACTTCTCCGTGCTCGTTTGAAGGATAAATCTGAAGAGATCGTCCTGAAGCAGCCAGGAGAAGACAGGCCCTTCAGAGACGCCTCATCCAGGGTCAGGCTATGGGTGACAACGGGAGGACGTGTGGGCCTTAGGCCCGGGGTTCCTTGCGCATCTACAAGGCCTAAGGTCCAGGGGACGCACTGGTGTCCCCGCTTCCTCTACCTTGGCGAGAAAGCCCAGGGCGGACACGGCCTGGGAGTGCGGAGCCAGGATCGGATTCCATCAACTTCCGAATTTCTCCACGGCTGCGCTCTCGCAGTGGCCGCGGTCTCCCAGGCTCCCTCCCCAGCCCTGAGGCCTCTACTCACCACTGACCGCGTCTTTAAAATGGGTCTTCTCCGAGGAGTCGTAGACAAACTGGACCTTGCTCAACCTCCACGTCGCCTCGGGGCCCTTAGACGCGTTGTGACTTTCCTGCCGAGCGGGGGAGGCGCGCGTCACACGCCCCCGCGGCTTCTGGGTGAGGAAACCGAGGGGCGGCCCCCGCCCACACCCACCCGGAGGCAACACCGCCTCCGCGGGCCCCGCTCGGGGTTACCTTTACAAAGAGCATTTTGAGCGCATAAGCGCGATCCACCCAGAACACCTGCAGCTCCGACTCGTTGTGGCCACAGCGGCCCTTCACCTCAGCTCCCCGGGTCAGTGAGATATCGGCCTGTTCCGTGATCAGCTGGGAACACAGACGCCCCGCACCCCCTCAGCGAGCCCGGCCTCCGTGGGGGCTGTAAAGGGCAGCGCATCCAAACTCGGGGTTGCACGCCTGGGCGCTCCTTTGCGCGGGCGCTCCCAGGTCCGGAAACATGCGGTTAGATGCTCTACGTGCAGACCCGGCCGTTAGGGAAGCAGAGAAAGGGGGGTTACTTTCAAAGCAGGCAGGGAGAACGGAAGCCGTTACAAGCCGGAACCCCCATGCAGCATTCAGGAGCAGCCTGCAGGGGCGCAGAGGGGGAAGGAGGGCGACCCAGGTCTTCACGGGGCCTTGAGGGAGGGTGCCCTTCGCCCTTGGAGCCCTAGGAGCAAGCCGGGAGGGAAAAGGTTCCTTACATCGACATAATTGCTGGCCCACACATCATAAGGGACAATAAACTTGGCTGCGAACTCGGCCATGAGACACGTCGTCCCATTTTCCCGCACCACAAATATATCTTTTTCAGGGTTAGTGGAAAGGCCTGAGAGATTTTCCACTTCTTGTTCTGCCATGATTCGAGCCATTGTATCTGCAGAAAAACAAACCAAAAAAATCCTAACGGATCCGGCTCAGCAAGCCCACGCGTCGCGGGCACAAGTGTGGAGAGATCGTGTTCTGCGGGCTTTGGGGTGATAAAGTTCCTTGCCGGCTGCTGTGCGCTCTGGGAGCCGTTTCTCTAACCTAGCGCCGACAGTTTTGTTTTTTTTTTAAACTCCGCTGCTGTTAATTTATAACAAAAATAAAAATTTAAAAATGTGAAGCCTTACTATTTTGTAAGCCGACTGGCCTTTTTTCTTCATCCTAGGCTTTTAAACCAAATTTTCTTGCCAATGCTCTGACCCCACGAAGCAGACTTGCATAGCGTTGTGTCTGGGATGTGCCGTACAGGTGTGTGGCCCTCTGGGGAATTCCCGCCACTGGCGGGAAGGCCCTCCACCCCGCCCCCCAAAAAGAAAGAAAATAGCAAAACGTAGGGGCCACATTTTGACCTTAAGCTACTGGTTTTACTCTGCCGGTTCTATTCTCAGCAAATAGTGCACCCTGCCCTCGCGGTCGCCAGGACGCTACTCACGGAACAGCATCAGGAGAACTCGAAGTCTGTAGACCCCGGGAAAGGCTCTTCCTCTGAGATCCATTGCTCGCCGTGCAGCAAATGAGGCCAGATGTGCTGCTGCAGAGGCCGCCCGAGAGGGAATCCCTCAAAGTCGCCGCTGGAGTGAGCCGGGGTGAGCGAGGGGCGGGGGCACCGGGAGGGAGGAGGGAGGGAGCGCGTGTTCTCTGCGCTCTGGTGAATACTTGGTGGCGGGTGCCGCACCGACCCGTGCAGGCTGAACGCGAGGCGGCTCACTGCGGAGGAACAGACCGCGAGGTGAGGGAGCTGTCCACGGCTGCGAGTACTGAAAGGGATCCGTTGTGTGGCAGGAGCGATTGTTGTGGCTTAGCTTGTGCAAATAGCCAATGAGATTTGGGGGGGCTAAAATTTTCCCTGAGTCTGTTTCCTGTTCTGCAATTGCATCCGCAAAGATGATTCTGTCCGGAAAAACTTAACAGCACTCTCAGACTTATTCAATATCCCTACCAGGTACAGTTATTAGGTGGTGTAGATATCACATCCCCAGAGTCCTGGCTTCTGAAAATGCATCTGGTTGCTGAAAGAAAACGGGAGAGCACAAATTGTTGCTGCTTTGAGGGAGGAGGAGTAGGCAGAAATAGAGAAGGAAAATGCTATGGCAACAGTTTCCTGCATTTGGAGACATCCCCTTCTCTCCCCTGCTCTCAATGAGCTAATGGGTTTAAAGTTAAATTGACACCTCCCTAAATGGGGCCGTCAGTCAGGGCAGTACTCTGGCTTATTTTCTGTTAGTTCTGCTCTCTGGTTGCATGAGGGCTCTAAACTCTGGGGTCACCTACCATCTATATACTGCAACTTTTCTGCCAAGAGGAATGTAAGTCAACCCGAAGTTTGTGAGGGTTATCTAGGGTCTCTTAGGACGGTAATGTTACATAGTTATGTAAACATACACACACGCAGATATTACTCTACAGCCTCTAGTGGGATGGAAAAACAAATACTACTGGGCTAATTCCTATATTTACATAAAACGGTAGCTTGCTTTTTAAAAATTTTTGCTTTGTAAGTTAGAATGCAGCTTTGACAGCAATAAACATGCTGTCCTCATCAATTGTATTGATGTCCAAATATTTCATGTCTTACAGGATATCTGATTATGTGAATAGTCAGTAATACAATATCATAAAATAAACAATGTCATATTAAGGGGGAAATTGCAAAATATTTTTACAAGCATTCATTGCCGAATTTGATCCTCCCTACCATCTTAGAAGGTAGGCAAGGGAAGATATGCCTTATTGTGGTTGTACATTCCTAAAACTGAGGCTCAAAAAAATTAAATGACCTTCCCAAATGTCACATGGTCAGTTAGAATTAAAATAGAAAAATCACATGCTTTAACTTCATAGGGATCATCTTCATTTTTCCTTATATAATACTTTGACTCCTAAATATACCATATTTTCATTTCCATAAAATCTTTATTCAATGACCAAATAACAAGCTGAAACCCCACATCTCTAATTAGATCAATAGCAATTCAAATTATGAAGTAATATTTAAATTGATACTATATTTTATATCTTATTTTTATCTTGGTTATTTTATATTTCACTTAAGTATTTCTCAAGAACTCTGTATAAATGTTTATATACAGAAGAATTGAGGCCAAATTGTGATTAATAAAAGTCAATTACTATTGGTTATGATTGGAATTTGCAA
This sequence comes from Ailuropoda melanoleuca, assembly GCF_002007445.2. Lineage (NCBI taxonomy): Eukaryota > Metazoa > Chordata > Mammalia > Carnivora > Ursidae > Ailuropoda > Ailuropoda melanoleuca. Next base: position 79,672,871 of record NC_048230.1, on the reverse strand, counting down.
AACTTACATGCCTTACAATTCTTCATGTTAGCACTTGCTATTACACATTTTCCTGCAGTACTGTAAAATTTTTAAAAACAATGAGACATATGTATTGAAGCATTTCTATTCTCTGTTCCTCCATCTTTTCCTCCAGTACTTTAATGAGGAAAGAAATGGATAGATTTTAGTCTAGGATTCACTACTTATTACTTTTATGACCTCGTACAGATTATCATTTTCCTCAACTAAAAAAACTGGAATAATAACTCAAGGGATGGCTGGTTAGGTCAAGTGAGCCAATGAGTATAACATCATTCAAAACAAAAGACAGATTCATTTAGTCATAAACATTAGCTGAATACCAACTACTTGCACATGCTTGGTGCTCTGGGAACCCAAAGATAAACAAATACCATTATCCAAGTAGAGGAGATGTCTGTAAAAGATTATGACATTTTCTCTTGTGACACATTATTGCAGATGTCCTCATTTATAGGTTTTTTAAAGATCAACTGAATTAATTGATGATAATTTGCTTTAATAAGAAAATATAGATGGGAAGTAGCATGGATCATTAACCTTAAGTTGTAGTTGATTATTGATTTCATTTTAAATCAAATGGTGTTTCCTTTGAAATAGTTTCTTTTCATACCTGACATAAATGATCTCTTCGTTGACACCAGAGAGTACTCAAATGAGTTAAAAGAGAAAAAGGAGGCAGTTTTAACCCTTTCTTCCTGGGAAGATCATCCTCAAAATGTAATTAAATTTCCTTTTAGGTGTTTAATTTTAAAGATAGCTTACAAAGACCCCTTAACTTATTAAGCTATCCGCAGTGATTCTTATGTTACAATAAGAATTGGGTCATTTCCCCTACAACTTTCATCTATATTAATTAAATAACTTTCTAATCATCCTTTTTAAAGATTTATTTATTTATTTATTTATTTATTTATTTATATTTATTTATTTCAGAGAAAGAGAGCACCAGCAGGAAGGGCAGAGGGTGAGGGAGAGAGAATCTCAAGCAGACTCTGTGCTGAGCACAGAGTCCAAAGCAGGGCTTGATCCCATGCTTGTGAGATCATGACCTGAGCCAAAACCAAGAGTCAGATACTAAACTGACTGCAACACCCAGGGGTCCCTCTAATCATCCTTTAAAAAAATCTTCACTTCTTTGAAATTAGCAAAGACATGATAAAGGAGTAAAACTTACCATTAAATAATATTTTAAGATAGTAACAATGTTTTCCAAAATTTGTTCCATTCTTCATTTATTGAATGGGAGAAGAGCTAGGAGAAACTGATATAAACAGGTATACTCGTGTGGATAATGGTTGTGTCATTTCCATCATTGCTGCTGGTGGTCAAAAAAAATTGTCAGGAGTAAGTGTGACCCAAGCACGTTGCTTTTGGAATCTTCTCTAGATTCTCTATGTCCTTCAAAGGATTCTTTTCAATTCATGTATTTCCTTATTGAATTAACCTAAATGAATCCCACGCTATTGGGTGGCTACTATTTCACAGAAGTAGAAGAAAAGGACCCTGTGTGTATAGGGCTTTCAGTTTGGATGGGAGAAAATAGGCAGGTACATGAAGATGTAGGATTGCCTGGCACAAGATGGGCATAGATGTGTAGGGAAAGTTTAGGTAAGACAGCCATCCCACCTAATCAAAGGAGGCCTCTTGGAGAAGGTGGGTCTTGAAAAACATGGACAGATTGACCTGGGGGGGGGACAGCCAAAGAAAGCCAATGCCAATGGAAGAAATATATTTTAAATAGGAAAGCCAGCACCAAGATGTAACTCTTCATCTTTCCATGTTTACCAATTTTGCAATGAAAAAGAAATTAGGTCCAAAACTCCATGATAATTTATAGACTACATAGCCCCTATTTAACTTCTTTATTTTATATTGCACCCTACATATGGTATATGGAAAAAAAAGGCAGATGCAAACCTCATCTTAAATAAAATTAAATATTCAAATTGTTAGGTATATCTCTTTATACTTGGCCACACAAACAATTGACTTGTATCTGTAGATCAAGCAACAAAATTACAAAAATCAGGTAAAATGCTAATTAGAAACCATATTTATAAGCTTTGAAAGAGAAAGCTAGGCTTGTTACAGCTAAAATTCAGCTTGTTGATGTTTCAGTCTACCTTACAGGGAAATGTAAAAATGTACTCTGGCTCTGTTGTCCCCCAACCCTTCCAAAGCATACAACACACACACACACACACACACACACACTGGAACACACATGAATAACAGAAGCAGGACTAATTTAACTAAACTAGACAAGGTGCACAGAGAGGTTAAGCCAGAATTACTACTTACCCAAACCGTTTCTTGTGTTCAGCTTATCACTGACCACTTATTTCATTTAATTTATTTATTGCCTTTGAATACATTTGAAACCCTTTCTAGGATAGAAACCCTTTGGGGATAGGAACTGAAAAATAAGCATACATAAGAATATTTTGTGCATAAGTTTCCATACCCTAGAATATTTGGAAAGAATCAGAAAATTAAGTTTGAGCCTCTGATGCACTCAGCTTGCATGACCTTGGCAAAATTTTCCTCATCCTTTCATCTCATTGGTCTCAAATGCACCTACTTTAATGGAGCAAGAGCTGTTTCTGCAATGAGGGTAACCAGTGGAGGGGGCAAGGCACCAGAATAATGGCCCTTTCATTGGCAAAGTATGTTCATGCTAAGTCCTTAGGAAATGTCCTTTTATGGGTTCATTTAGAATAAATGCCTTCACATAGGAGAGAATACGGGGGACAAAGTCCACGAAACAAACACTGAATAAGAAGATGGTAGGGCCTGGTAATAATTCCTTTTTTTTTTTTAAAGATTTTATTTATTTATTTGACAGAGACAGACAGTGAGAGAGGGAACACAAACAGGGGGAGTGGGAGAGGAAGAAGCAGGCTCCTAGTGGAGGAGCCTGATGTGGGGCTCGATCTCTGGGATCACGCCCTGAGCTGAGCGGAAGGCAGATGCTTAAGGACTGCGCCACCCAGGCATCCTGGTAATCATTCCTGAACAGTTCACTAGCAAATGAGGCAGTCATTAGGTATTTTTAAACCTGTTTTAAGTTAGTTACCAGTAAGCTCCAACCTATAAGCTTTTAGGCTTTCGAGGGCAGTCCTCTCTGCTTTCCTAGCAGTGAGGAAATCTTAACTTGGGGGCAGGGAAATTTTCTGCAAAAGACAAGAGTCAACTGAGAATTTTTTAAAATTCTTCAAGAAGTTTTTCTCTCCAGGAAATAACAACTACCTCATTGGGCCTAAGGTTAGGCAAGCCGTGGCTCATTTAAAACACTTTGCTACCTGACTTCTGTAATAATGCAATTCTGTAAAATCTCTTTTATGATGTGTTACATGGGTTCTTGGTCCCCAGTTAACTACTCTTTTAATTGCTTATTTGACCTTATCTGCTTATTCACTTGATGATGTGTTGAGACTAAGGACAATTTATGTTAATTGCCTTTGGGAGGGGAGGGTGAGAGTGGGCTGGGCAGTTTGTTGTGCTCTCAGGGAAGCTTCCCTGGAGCAGTGCTGGAGTTCTGGAATGCCTCAGGTGTTCTGATGTTGTAAGGTTGGGATATGTTTGTGGCTGTTTTTGTGATCACGCAAAGATGTTCCGGGAACCAAGAAAGGGAAAGAGGAAGAAGTCTTCAGTGTACTGCGAAGGTGCCTGGGATGGCAATCTAGGAAGTAATATGATAGTTATTTGCAATGACATCGGTGCAGTAGCTTCACCATTTTCATCACCAAAATGCCTTTGCTGAAGGATCCTTTCAGGACTAAGCACAATGCTTCTACGAGTGAACCTGGTTGGGAGGTGATCTGCGCAATTCTTTTAAGGAAAAAACATTAATGGGAATTCCATTATTAAAGTGTACTGTCTCAACGTGGGATAAGTGGGCGCTGGTCAGGACGCATGGCCTGTGGCCTGTGGCATTACCTTTGGGTGGTACCGACGCAGGTGGGCCGGTTGCGCGGGGCTTGGAGCTTCGAGGGGCGCGCAGGCTGCAGACTTCCAGACTGGGAGCTTCTGCCCGAGAGAAGGGAGATGAGCGCTGCTGCCGGACGCCTAGCTGCCTGCACCCGGAGCTCGAAACGACCTCAACCAGAGAAAGACATTGGCGCCTGGCACTTGGGTTGGACTGCTGACACCTTGGCGCAGCCGCTCCTGGTGTAGACAGGGGACAGAAACCCCCTGCCCAGTTGCAGGTGAGGTCCACACCGGTTCCAAAGCGGGGAACGGGGGGATCAATTACAAGGGTGCTGGGGTTGAGCAAGTTCGGCTACAGCCAGGACCTGAGGGGTCTTTTGTGTTTGGGCGTCCAGAGTAGTTAGGACTAGAAAAAGGAGGAAGAAAGTCCCTAGCAGAGAGCGAGTCCCTGGCTCCTTCACGACCTTCTTCGGAGCTCCTACGCCGCAGGAAGTCTTGGCAAACCCAGAGTTGGGGAGAGGTGGGTGGGCGGTGAGACCCGGGCACTCTCCGATCCTCAGGCCTCTCGGGTCCCTCCCCCATTCCGAGAAAAGCCGGGAGACTTGGCTGGGGCGGGGGGAGGGGGGTAGGATGCTGAACTGGGGGAAGAGAGGAGACCAGGTTACCGAGGCATCGCTTCTTTTCTTTTCTTCCTAACCAAACCGCCAGCTCAGTAACCACACCGGAGGGAAAGGCCCCCGAAGTGCCCCAGCGGTCTGGCTTCCAGAACAGAAGTTGAGAGGATGCGCTCTCCAGGACTAGGGGTGCACGGGGTACCACGCCGCAGCTCGGTCCTTGGACAGCTCGCGGACCCGAGCGAGGTTTTCCAGACAGAGAACGGATTCTGCTGAGAGGTGATCGAAGCTGAGACGGCAGAGAAGGCTCCAAGGGCACAGGCAGCGGAGGGGCGCGCACCCTGGGGGAAGCGGCCTCTGAGGGCCGGGCGGGCGGGTGGCCGCCCTGGAGCCCTCAGGTTCCAGACCGGGAAGGCGAAGGTGAGATGGTGAACTGACTCACAGGGCCCAGGGTTGTGAGGTTAGAGTATTGTTCAGCTTCAAAAGAAAAAAAGAAAAAAAAATCAACTCGGGAAAGGGGGTGGGAGCAGAGGGCATTCCCCACCCCCGTTTGCAACTGGAAGAAAAGCCCAGGATTCTACCTTAATGGGAGTCCCCTGGGACAAACCGGGGGCCTGCTTCTCAGCAGCAAGTCTCGGGCCCAGAGGCTAACCCCGCGCCCCTGGCTGCTCTCACCGCCCCTTCCGCGGAGCCCGCCTGGGTGCAGGTCCAGGCTGCCGGCTGGACACGGGACCGGCTCTTTGGCGGCTCCAGAGGGTGCCCAGTCCCCGCCTATCTCCTCTTCGGTGGACAAGGCCGGCTAAGAACTCTGGGAGGTCCTATCCAGAACAGCACCGTGGAGACCCTCCTGAGAGTCCCATCAAAATAAAAATAACATTAAATCCCAGGTAATAACACTAAAAAAAACATTAACCTTCACATATTTCTCCATGGTTATTTTTTAAATTCAAAAGCAAATTTGCGGATGTCCAGCCTACCTCTGCCTGTGCAACCGCCAGGCCTTCTGCCGCCCCAGGTCTGGCTGTCAGAGGTCTCCCCCAGGCCCAGCAGCCCAGGTGGCACCCGCATGTGCTGTCTCCCGGACCAAATCTGTGTCCTCCACGGGACGTTCTTTGTGTTTCTAATTCTCCCGGGCCATTTTTTTTTTTTCTTTCAGTTGTCAGAGAGTCGGATCTATAGAGGTTATAGTCACCACCTCGCCCACAGTCTCGGGAATCCCCAGCCGAACCAAATGAGTCTTGGAGCCAAGAGCACCAAAGCCACCAAGAGCAACGTTCACCACCTCTGTCACCCGGAGGTCGGGANAAAATTCTTCAAGAAGTTTTTCTCTCCAGGAAATAACAACTACCTCATTGGGCCTAAGGTTAGGCAAGCCGTGGCTCATTTAAAACACTTTGCTACCTGACTTCTGTAATAATGCAATTCTGTAAAATCTCTTTTATGATGTGTTACATGGGTTCTTGGTCCCCAGTTAACTACTCTTTTAATTGCTTATTTGACCTTATCTGCTTATTCACTTGATGATGTGTTGAGACTAAGGACAATTTATGTTAATTGCCTTTGGGAGGGGAGGGTGAGAGTGGGATGGCCAGTTTGTTGTGCTCTCAGGGAAGCTTCCCTGGAGCAGTGCTGGAGTTCTGGAATGCCTCAGGTGTTCTGATGTTGTAAGGTTGGGATATGTTTGTGGCTGTTTTTGTGATCACGCAAAGATGTTCCGGGAACCAAGAAAGGGAAAGAGGAAGAAGTCTTCAGTGTACTGAGAAGGTGCCTGGGATGGCAATCTAGGAAGTAATATGATAGTTATTTGCAATGACATCGGTGCAGTAGCTTCACCATTTTCATCACCAAAATGCCTTTGCTGAAGGATCCTTTCAGGACTAAGCACAATGCTTCTATGAGTGAACCTGGTTGGGAGGTGATCTGCGCAATTCTTTTAAGGAAAAAACATTAATGGGAATTCCATTATTAAAGTGTACTGTCTCAACGTGGGATAAGTGGGCGCTGGTCAGGACGCATGGCCTGTGGCCTGTGGCATTACCTTTGGGTGGTACCGACGCAGGTGGGCCGGTTGCGCGGGGCTTGGATCTTCGAGGGGCGCGCAGGCTGCAGACTTCCAGACTGGGAGCTTCTGCCCGAGAGAAGGGAGATGAGCGCTGCTGCCGGACGCCTAGCTGCCTGCACCGGGAGCTCGCAACGACCTCAACCAGAGAAAGACATTGGTGCCTGGCACTTGGGTTGGACTGCTGACACCTTGGCGCAGCCGCTCCTGGTGTAGACAGGGGACAGAACCCCCCTGCCCAGTTGCAGGTGAGGTCCACACCGGTTCCAAAGCGGGGAACGGGGGGATCAATTACAAGGGTGCTGGGGTTGAGCAAGTTCGGCTACAGCCAGGACCTGCGGGGTCTTTTGTGTTTGGGCGTCCGGAGTAGTTAGGACTAGAAAAAGGAGGAAGAAAGTCCCTAGCAGAGAGCGAGTCCCTGGCTCCTTCACGACCTTCTTCGGAGCTCCTACGCCGCAGGAAGTCTTGGCAAACCCAGAGTTGGGGAGAGGTGGGTGGGCGGTGAGACCCGGGCACTCTCCGATCCTCAGGCCTCTCGGGTCCCTCCCCCATTCCGAGAAAAGCCGGGAGACTTGGCTGGGGCGGGGGGAGGGGGGTAGGATGCTGAACTGGGGGAAGAGAGGAGACCAGGTTACCGAGGCATCGCTTCTTTTCTTTTCTTCCTAACCAAACCGCCAGCTCAGTAACCACACCGGAGGGAAAGGCCCCCGAAGTGCCCCAGCGGTCTGGCTTCCAGAACAGAAGTTGAGAGGATGCGCTCTCCAGGACTAGGGGTGCACGGGGTACCACGCCGCAGCTCGGTCCTTGGACAGCTCGCGGACCCGAGCGAGGTTTTCCAGACAGAGAACGGATTCTGCTGAGAGGTGATCGAAGCTGAGACGGCAGAGAAGGCTCCAAGGGCACAGGCAGCGGAGGGGCGCGCACCCTGGGGGAAGCGGCCTCTGAGGGCCGGGCGGGCGGGTGGCCGCCCTGGAGCCCTCAGGTTCCAGACCGGGAAGGCGAAGGTGAGATGGTGAACTGACTCACAGGGCCCAGGGTTGTGAGGTTAGAGTATTGTTCAGCTTCAAAAGAAAAAAAGAAAAAAAAAATCAACTCGGGAAAGGGGGTGGGAGAAGACGGCATTCCCCACCCCCGTTTGCAACTGGAAGAAAAGCCCAGGATTCTACCTTAATGGGAGTCCCCTGGGACAAACCGGGGGCCTGCTTCTCAGCAGCAAGTCTCGGGCCCAGAGGCTAACCCCGCGCCCCTGGCTGCTCTCACCGCCCCTTCCGCGGAGCCCGCCTGGGTGCAGGTCCAGGCTGCCGGCTGGACACGGGACCGGCTCTTTGGCGGCTCCAGAGGGTGCCCAGTCCCCGCCTATCTCCTCTTCGGTGGACAAGGCCGGCTAAGAACTCTGGGAGGTCCTATCCAGAACAGCACCGTGGAGACCCTCCTGAGAGTCCCATCAAAATAAAAATAACATTAAATCCCAGGTAATAACACTAAAAAAAACATTAACCTTCACATATTTCTCCATGGTTATTTTTTAAATTCAAAAGCAAATTTGCGGATGTCCAGCCTACCTCTGCCTGTGCAACCGCCAGGCCTTCTGCCGCCCCAGGTCTGGCTGTCAGAGGTCTCCCCCAGGCCCAGCAGCCCAGGTGGCACCCGCATGTGCTGTCTCCCGGACCAAATCTGTGTCCTCCACGGGACGTTCTTTGTGTTTCTAATTCTCCCGGGCCATTTTTTTTTTTTCTTTCAGTTGTCAGAGAGTCGGATCTATAGAGGTTATAGTCACCACCTCGCCCACAGTCTCGGGAATCCCCAGCCGAACCAAATGAGTCTTGGAGCCAAGAGCACCAAAGCCACCAAGAGCAACGTTCACCACCTCTGTCACCCGGAGGTCGGGAGCCTCTGTGGCGGCTGCTTCGTGGTTATTCCCGGGTGACTTTGTGAAGCGCACAGATGGGGGACGCCTCGGGCACTCATTCAGGGCCAGCTGATGGATCGTCTCATTTCCCGACTTGATGGGCCGGAACCTGGGCTGGCGGGGCCGGCGGGGACAATGTGCGTGTAGGGACCCAGCCGGATGGCCCCGTAGGCCGGGTGAGAGGCTCTGGCTGCTGGGTGTGGGTTGGGGAGTGAGGGTGCGATACACAGATCTTACAGAAAAAGCTTGAATCCCGCCCCCACCACCACCCCCAACGCGAAGTTATTCCTTCCTCCGTTTTCTGTTCTGGGCACAGGCGCTGCGTCCCCGGTTCCCGAGGACAGCGTGACTGAGTGAGGTGGCGGTTTTCCGGAGCTCCAGGCGCCGCGCCGCCTCCTTCCTGGGGCCTCGGCGTCCTCCCGCACCGCGCCGTTGGCATCCTTTCCTGCGGGAGGCTGCAAGAGGACGGGACTCGGAGAGGACTCTTCGGGGGTGTGCAAGCCAGCCGCGGGAGGAGGGGTGGTGGTGAGGAAAACCTTCATCCCGGGGCCATCCGAAGGCCGCTTCTCGCCTCGGACTGGGAACTTTGGAGGGAGACGGCGGGACCGGGGTGGAGAGTCAGGGTAGCGGCGGGGGCGTTGTAGAGAGGAAAGGACACATTGAGGGGCTTGCATCCTGGCTGTCCTACCCTCCAGCCAAGAAAGCAGTGCGCCTTGGGGGAGACAAAGGTGACCCTCTCTGTCCCCGCACTTCGTTTGTCCACAGTTCAGACAGGAGTGGGAGGGGGCAAGAAGCCCGGAGAGAACTCTAAGCTGAGTTTAAGGGAGAGGAGGACAATTGGACAGAAGGGTGGGGTCACTGGGGTTCCTGCTTCAGGGCCATAACTTGGTGGGGGGGGGCGGGTTGTTTTTGTTTTTGTTTTTTTCCTTTCAGGTTCCCAGAATTTCCCCCAGGCCTTAGGAACTGGAACTTCGACCATGCTCCAGGTGTTCATCCCAGGCCAACTGGGCCTTGTTTGGAGCTCAGGGCATCAAGCCTGCCATCTCAAGGAATCACACTTGGGTTAAGTATCCTGGCCTACTCTCCCCCTGCTGGGAAAGTGGGACTCCTAAGGCCACTTTCTGGCCAGGAAAGTGCCCCAGGAGTTAGGACATCCAGGTAGTTCACGGTCCAAATGCTAAAGTGTGGTCTGTGGACCAGTAGCCTCACCCTTGCCTGGATACTGCAGAAGCTCGCCCCCTCCCCCACTGCATCAGAACCTGCATTCAAAAAGGTCACCTAGGGGACTTGTGCATCTTGCAGTTGGAGAACCCAGGCCTAATTGATAGAGCCTGAGTTTACTACTGCTAACTCATCCTGCCCATGTCTCCCGGCTTCATCTTCATCCTCTGTCAAATGGGAGGGGTTTCCAAGGTCCCTGGGGAACACTTCAGCACCCCTGAAACCATGTCAGACCAATGAAATGAAAATCTCTAGTAGGTGGAGCCTGGCAGGAATGCAGTTGTAAGTGTCCCCAGATGATTCTAATAGCCAGGAAGAACTAGGATAGAAATAACCCCCTTTATAGATTAGCTGAGATCCGGCCTGGACCCTATGCAAGACTGAGTACAATGGTTAACAATCCAGGCCCTATAGCCAGATTCACTCTGGCCCCAGCAGACGTGGCCTTGAACCAGCTAATTAACCTTGCTGTGCCTCAGTTTCCTTACCAGTAAAATGGAGTTGAAAATAATGCCTTAACACAAAGGGTGGGGTTCAGATTTAGAACCAAACATTTATAATTAAAGTCAATGAATCTTAGCTTATAATGCCACAGGTCTCAATCTCCTACATTAAACCAAATGACAGCCTACTTATTTACCTCTCCCCTCCCCTGCCCCAAGCAGTCCTTTTCCAGGACATAATGGCTTGGTTTGGCTTCAATATTCACATCTATTTTTCAACTTTTTGAATATGAAAGCTAATATTTTAAGTTGCCTAGCCATGTAGTAAACTTGATCCTCTGCAAAGATTGATTTTTGCACTTCTGGAAGCACTAGCCAAGTGTGCTCCTAGCTCTGTGCCTCACCACGGCAGCAGCTACTGAATGAAAATACCTGGAGGGCTTGTTAGGACACAGATGGCAGGCCTCCGCCTGGAGATGCTGATTCTGTGATTCTATAAGGCTGGGAAGGGGTGAGCAATTGCATATCTAACAAGCCCCCAGGTAATGCCGATGCTTCTGGTCAGAGGGGACCACACTCTGCGAATCGCAGTGCCAGATGAACGGTCTGCTCTGAGCGTGGTGGGAACCTCACAGCAGCGCTGTCCATAGAAATATACTGCACACTGCAATTGTGATTTTAAGTATTCTGGTAGCCACATTTCATTCTTAAAATTGTTATGTATTTTCTATTGAAATATATTTGACATATAACCTTGTGTAAATTTAAGGGGTATGCTATACTAATTTGATACATTTATATATTGTAGTGTGACTGCAATTGTAGCAATGGTTAGCACTTCCATCACCTCATATCATCATCATTTCTTTTTTTGTGGTGGGAATAATTAAGATCTAGTCCCTTAGCAAGTTTAATGATTATGATACAATACTGTTATCTATGTATTGGCACTAGATCTCAAGGACTTATTTATTGACTAGCTGAAACTTTGGACCCTTAAACAATATCTCCCCTATTCCTACTCCCTGGTAATCACCATTTTACCCTCTGGTTTTTTTTTTTTATTTAAGATTTTATGTATTTATTTGACAGAGAGAGAGACAGCCAGAGAGAGAGGGAACACAAGCAGGGGGAGTGGGAGAGGAAGAAACAGGCTCCCAGCAGAGGAGCCTGATGTGGGGCTTGATCCCAGGACTCTGAGATCACGCCCTGAGCTGAAGGCAGACGCTTAACGACTGGGCCACCCAGGCACCTCTACCTTCTGTTTTTGAGTCTGGTAGTGACATTTTATTTTATTTTTTTAAAGATGTATTTATTTAGTTTAGAGACAGAGAGAAGAGCATGAGCAGGAGGGGCGGAGGGAGAGGGAGAGAGAATTTCAAGCAGACTCCACACTGAGTGTGGAACCCAATGCGGGGCTTGATCCCATCCCCCCTGAGATCACAACCTGAGCCTAATCAAGAGTCAGATGCTTGACCTACTGCACCACCCAGGTGCCCCCACATTTTAAAAAGTAAAAAATCAAAGAGTAGAATTAATTTTAAGAATAGATTTTATTTAAAGGTATATATCCAGAATTATCAATATTTCAAGATTGAACCAGTAACAAATAGTGATGAGCTACTTTACATTTTGTATTAAATGTAAATGTACTTTGTATTTTTGTGTTAAATGTTTGAAATCTGGAAAGGAGCCTGGTGCTGATGACATGTAGTGTATTTGTCCTTTCAGTCTTGTCATGGGACAGGCCAGGAAGGCATTAAAAATGACTTTGACCAGGGCCAAAAAAGTGAACATTCTGGGAATCAAACATTTATGCCAAGCACAAGTTATGGAACTATTTTAAAGAATCACAGGTTGGCATAGCGAAGTTGCTACAGACAATTTCTGCAGCCAAATTATTTTTCCAAGGAGGAAACCTAGGTCCAGGGGAATTAAGTGCTGGGCTACCACTCTCCTGCTTCCAGCTTTGATATCCCCAGCAGTAAGAGAAAAACAGAACACAGGGAACCAGAGCTTGTATTCTTGGCAAGACTCTCATCCTTACTCCCATCCATTCCTCAACACTCAGTCTCATGATCACCATCTGCCTGGAAGCCACCAAGACTATTCTCATGTGATCTTTATCCCTATCAATGTCAGACACCCCAGGGCACTAGCCCCCTAGCTTCTCCTAATATGGTTCTGAAACCCCCCTACCGATGTCATCTCCTTCCTCCACTCCATCAATTATCAGCATTTCCCCTAAATTCTCAATTTCTCTGAAAATTCCCTTCACCTGCTTGCTCTAGCTCAGATATGGATCTCATATGAGGACACCGCTTTCTGCACATCCCTCTCAAGAGAAAGTTGTCCCAAACTCCCCATGCTGCGTCTGAAGATGGGTGTGTATCCTCTTTGCTCATCAGTGCTGTTTCCCCAGACGATTCACTTCTTCTTCTCTAACCTCCTACTCCCCCAGCTTTGACTTTGATGTCATCAGATTGTAACTCCAACTACTCTTTCTTGTACTACCATGTACTGTTACCCCCCACCCAAACCTGGGGCATGTCTCATTCCCTGAATATGTTAGCTCCTGACTGTCACTCTCTGTCATTCCTACTTCTTCTTGGTGGTTTCAGTGTCCATCGAGATGACTTTCTAACACCAAAGCCTCTAGTTCCTTAAGCTCCTCCCCACCAATGGTCTTACCTTATCTCAGCCTCTTAACCTACATTCTATTTTCCTTCTAGTCACTGCTCCATTTCTCTCCTTCCCTTCATAGTACAACTCTTTGAAATATTTGTCTACATTAACTATCTCCACATTCTCTCTTCCCATTCTCTTGAACCCCCTTCAACTGGGCTCTTACTCCCACAGTCCCCTGAGGTTGGTCTTGTTGAGGTATGATGGTCTTTTGATGTGTCCAATAGGTTAAGCTAGGTTTTTCAATCAAACAGCAATCGAGATATTGCTGTGAAGATATCTTGTAGATGTGATTAAAGTCCATAATCAGTTGAGTTTAAGTAAGAGACATTTTAGGTTATCTGGTGGGCCTCATCTAATCACTTGAAGGGCATAAGGCTTCCCTGAAGAAAACAAACCTGCCTGTGGGCACAAGCTTTAGCCCATGCTTGAGAGTTCCAGCCTGTCTTTCCTGATGACCTGCCCTATGGAATTCAAACTTGCCTAGCCAGCCCCCACAATTGCATAACTCAATTCTGTGCAGCAGGTCTCTCAATACATATCTTTTACCAGTTCTGCTTCTCTGGGTGAATCCTGATACATGAGGTTGTTCATAATTTCCAAGTTGCCAAATCCAATGGCAAAAATTCTCAGATCTTACCTGACCTATCAGCAAAATGTGACACAGTGAGCATTTCTTCCTCTTGGAAGCATTTTACTCATTAGCTTCCAGAGCACTGCTCTCCTCTGGTGACTCTCTGGCTTCTTCACACTTCCCTCTGGTGGTTATTCCTCATCTGTCCTAACTCTTAAGGTTGGAATGCCTCAAACTTATTCTCTTTTCTTCCTACACTTAATCATTCCTTCCTGTATCTTTAAATGAGATGTGTATGTTGATGAACACAGATGTTCACCTCAAGTAAGTCAGATGCCTACTAGGCAACTCCACTGGGATATAAAAAGGCACTTCCAACCTAACATGTCCATGAAAGCTAATTTTATGTGTCAACTTGGCTAGTCTATGCTGCCCATATGTTCGGCCAAACACCAGATTAGATGTTGTGGTAAAGGTCTGTTTTTAAATGTGATCAACATTTATATCAATAGACTTTGAGTAAAGCAGATTATTCTCAATTTGTGGCTGAGCTTCATTCAATCACTTAAAGGCCACAAAAGACTGAGGTCCCCTTATGGAAGAAGGGGTTCTGCCTCCAGACTACCTTCAGACTTGAGCTGCAAAATTAACTCTTCCTTAGATCTCCAGCCTACCTGCCTGCCATTTCAGATTTGCCAGCATCCATAATTGCAAAAGCCAATTTTTTAAAATAAATCTCTCCCTATATACACATACTCTACTTGTTCTATTTCTTTGGAGACCCGGAACTAATACAGTGTCCAAAACCAAACTCCTAATTTCTCCCCTGCCACCACCCCCTAAATCCCTGCTTCCTTTCAACCTTCTCCACAACCATTAGCAGCAACTCCAGTTGCTCAGAGACCAACGACATCCAATTCATCAGCAAATCCTACCATCTCTCCCTTCAAACCAGATCCACAATCTGACCACTTCTTACCATTTTCGTTGCTATCTCCCTGGTCTCTGCCACTATCACCTCTTATCTAGGTAAAAATCTCCCAGTTAGCCCCCTGTTTCTGTCTTGCCCCTCCCATAGCTTTTCTTTACCTGGGCTCAAGAGTGACTCGACAGTGTAAGACCATGTCACTCCCTTCTCAAAACTCTACAGTGGTTTCCTGTTTCATTTGGATGAAAAAGACAAGTTTATAAGGCTCTATAGGACATGGCCATTATTGCCTCTTCTATAATCTCTCAATCTCATCACTCTGCTCACATTCTGAACATTCTCCTGCCTTGGGCCCTTTGCTCTTCATGATTCCTCTGCTGAAAATGCTCTTCGGTAAGGACAAAGTTTGCCTGTAAAAGATGGAAAACACAAAATAGCTGTGGCTTAGACAAGATAGCAGTGTATTTCTGTCAAAGAAAAGTCCAGGGGTCATGGCTCCAGGGTTGGTAGGCTGTTCTATGGTCTCAGAGCCTCAAGTTTCTCCAACCTGGAAAGAATTTAATTCTCAGACCCCCTCATAGTCCAACCAGCATGAAGGAGCAAAAGGTACAGGAAGAAATGGGTCAAAAGAGAGACAACTGATATCTTTTAAGGAAGGTTTGCTAAAACTTCTTTTGTGCACTTCCCCTGACATTCCATTGCCCAGAACATAATCACATGATCATACCTTGCTTCACGGGAGCCTGGGAAATGTGGTATTTATTCTGAGGAGCCATGAACCTAGTGGAAATTCAGAAGTTCTATCCCTGAAGAAGACGAATAGAAGGATATTGGGAGGAATGCCAGCAGTCTCTATTTCAGCATCTATTAAAAAAGACAAAGAGGGGGTGCCTGGGTGGTTCAGTCAGTTAAGCGTCCGACTCTTGATTTCAGCTCAGGTTCTAATTTCAGGGTCATGAGATTGAGCCCTGCATCTGGCTCCACACCTAGCATGGATTCTTTCTCCCCCTCTGACCCTTCTCCTGCTCTTTCTCTTTCTCTCTCAAAAACCAAACCAAACAAAAAAGACAAAGGTGCCTAGTATGGCTTGGGCAGAGTGGTATGAAATTAGATTTGAGATATAGGTAGATGTGGAAGATTATTTCTAAAAATTATTACCAAAAATTCCTCCCATTCTTGAACACTTATGTCACTCCTCTAATCAAGGGGCAGGTCTGTCTTCCCTCCCCTTGAGCCTGGGCTGCCCTTGTGACTTGCTTTGACCAATAGAATGTGGTGGAAGTGATGTTCTGTGTTTTGGCTTAGACGTTCAACATACTGGTAGCTTTCTTTTCTGTCCTCTTGAGATTCGGCTGCCAGGAAAAGACACTTAAACTTGCCCACTCATGCTGAGGGACCACATAGAGAGGGAGAGGCCTAGGCGGTCCTCCCGGCTAAGGCACCAGGCATATGAGGAAAGCCATGTTGGTCATTTCAGCCCCAGATTGGTTCCCAAACAAATGCAGGCATACAAGTGATCCCGGCCTATACCAAATGGTGCAGAGAACTGACCAGCTATTCCTTTGCTGAACATCATGAAATATAATAAATTGTTGTTGTTTCAAACACTAAAGTTTTGGGGTGGTGCGTTACGCAAGAGCAGATAACTCAAATAACAGGCGCCAGATCATGCAAAAGTTTATAGGCTGAAGAAAGATGTTTGGCTTTTATTTTTAGTGCATTAGAGGATTTTATTTTTATTTTATTTTTTTAAACATAAACTTTATTTTTTAAATTTTTTTATTCTAATGTTTTTTTTATTATATTATGTTAGTCACCATACAGTACATCCCCGGTTTCCAATGTAAAGTTCGATGATTCATTAGTTGCATATAACACC
>NC_048230.1:79654866-79656586 GCF_002007445.2 Ailuropoda melanoleuca | reverse complement strand
CACCTAGTGCACCATGCAATACGTGCCCTCCTTACTACCCATCACCAGTCTATCCCATTCCCCCACCCCCCTCCCCTCCGAGGCCCTCAGTTTGTTTATCATAGTCCATAGTCTCTCAAGCTTCATCCCGCCTTCTGATTACCCCCCTTTCTTAATCCCTTTCTTCCCCTACCGGTCTTCCTATGTTCCATAGATGAGAGAAACCATATGATAATTGTCTTTCTCTGCTTGACTTATTTCACTTAGCATTATCTCCTCCAGTGCCGTCCATGTTGCAGCAAATGTTGAGAATTCGTTCTTTCTGATAGCTGAGTAATATTCCATTGTATATATGGACCACAGCTTCTTAATCCAGTCATCTGTTGAAGGGCATCTCGGCTCCTTCCATGATTTGGCTATTGTGGACAATGCAGCTATGAACATTGGGGTGCATATGGCCCTTCTNGGCCCTTCTCTTCACTATGTCTGTATCTTTGGGGTAAATACCCAGTAGTGTGATGGCTGGGTCATAGGGTAGCTCAATTTTTAACATTTTAGGAGACCTCCACACTGTTTTCCAGAGTGGCTGTACCAACTTGCATTCCAACCAACAATGTAGGAGGGATCCCCTTTCTCCACATCCTCTCCAACAATTGTTGTTTCTTGCCTTGTCTATCTTTGCCATTCTAACTGGCGTAAGGTGGTATCTCAGTGTGGTTTTGATTTGAATTTCCCTGATGGCTAATGATTTTGAACATTTTTTCATGTGTCTGTTAGCCATTTGTATGTCTTCATTGGAAAAGTGTCTGTTCATATCTTCTGCCCATTTTATGATTTGTTTATTTGTTTCTCGTGTATTGAGTTTGAGAAGTTCTTTGTAGATCTTGGATACCAGTCCTTTATCTGTGGTGTCCTTTGCAAATATATTCTCCCATTCCGTGGGCTGTCTCTTAGTTTTTTTGACTGTTTCCTTGGCTGTGCAGAAGCTCTTTATCCTGATAAAGTCCCATAAGTTCATTTTATCTTTTATTTCTCTTGCCTTTGGAGATGTGTCGTGAAAAAGGTTGCTCTGGCCGATGTCATAGAAGTTGTTGCCTATGTTCTCCTCTAGAATTTTGATGGATTCCTGTCTCACATTGAGGTCTTTCATCCATTTGGAGTTTATTTTTGTGTATGGTGTGAGAGAGTGGTCAAGTTTCATTCTTTTGCATGTAGCTGTCCAATTTTCCCAGCACCATTTATTGAAGAGACTGTCTTTTTTCCACCGGATGTTTTTTCCTGCTTTATCAAAGATTAGTTGCCCAAAGAGCCGAGGGTCCATTTCTGGGTTCTCTATTCTGTTCCATTGGTCGATGTGTCTGTTTTTGTGCCAGTACCATGCTGTCTTTGTGATCACAGCTTTGTAGTACAGCTCGAAATCCGGCATTGTGATGCCCCCAGCTTTGTTTTTCCTTTTCAACAGTTCCTTGGAGATTCGGGGCCTTTTCTGGTTCCATACAAATTTAAGGACTATTTGTTCCAGTTCTTTGAAAAATGTCCTCGGTATTTTGATCGGGATAGCATTGAAAGTGTAGATTGCTCTGGGTAGTATGGACATTTTAACTATGTTAATTCTTCCAATCCATGAGCATGGAATATTTTTCCATCTTTTTATGTCTTCCTCAATATCTTTCAAAAGTGATCTATAGTTTCTAGCATATAGGTCCTTTACGTCTCTGGTTAAGTTAATTCCAAGGTAACG
>NC_048230.1:79650762-79650930 GCF_002007445.2 Ailuropoda melanoleuca | reverse complement strand
GGGAACACAAGCAGGGGGAGTGGGAAAGGAAGAAGCAGGCTCATAGTGGAGGAGCCTGATGTGGGGCTCAATCCCATAATGCCGGGATCACGCCCCAAGCCAAAGGCAGACGCCTAACCGCTGTGCCACCCAGGCACCCCTCCTGGTCTCTTTTTCTAATGGAAGGAA
>NC_048230.1:79648071-79650662 GCF_002007445.2 Ailuropoda melanoleuca | reverse complement strand
ACTTTGCATCGGAATCCGGGGATGTACTGTATGGTGACTAACATAATATAATAAAAAAAAAAGTGTATATAATTTTAGAGAGTGATTCCATACCTAAGAATGTATAATAAAGAAATAACGATGAATATTAAAAAAAAAAGAGAGAGAAATAGTTTCCTTAAATCTGGGAGAGCAAACATTAGAGAAATAGCCACATTTCAAATGAGAGTCTTGAAAACCATAATCATCTTCCTTAATTTATTTAGTCCCGTGTTATTAATTCTTATTCTGTTTAAATGCAGTTTTCATACTAGTTCCGGAAATTCTTAGTTTTAGGATCTTAAGGGTATCAGAAACCTGTATGTGTCAAAAGTCCTTTCTATCTCCTCGAAGCTGAAACACATGTTGCAAGAGCATCAGAACAATAACAGTAAATGACAAAACACTCAAAAAGTGGCCATGGTTAAGGACTGATGAGAGTTCATTCTAATGCAATTGACAAGGAAATTCAGTTGTTTCTGTGACACACAATGTTTTAATAGTTAGAATTTTAAGCGATGACATTACACCAGAATGTATTAAAATTTTAGGAATTTTATATAATTTCTGGAACCCTCACAGCATTTACCCACATAATAGAACCCAAGAACTTTTATGAAAACATTTGTTTGACAATGCCTCCCCTTATAACTTAACATACCACATAAACAAGCCCAATTAGTCAAAAAGACTTTATTTAGAATTTGCATTCTGGAGGAGTTTGTTAAAAAACCTCTGAAGGTTCTAAACCGCATGCCTAAACAGGATTATAGATCCTTAGGAACTTACAACTTAATTATCTCTTTAACCAAGGTGGCCAGGAGGGATTCTACAGCAGGCTGTAGAGTGGTTAGCAAAACTTAGCTCCTTTCATATGGAGAGGTTTTAGTTTTTTTAAGTATTAAAGACCTGATAAATACAAATACGGAGTTGCTTTCCTTATCATTTTCCAGCAGCTTCGATTATATTTGGCAGAATTTTAAGTCTTAGAAATTTTAGTCTTCAGTAAAAACTAGGAGGTAACTTATTGTGGTCTATTCCCTGAGAATTTTTTAAAATAGCAAATTTATGAATATATTTCATAATTTCTAGAAATGTCTTTTTTTTATAGTATAATTTCCAGTAAAGCATAACACATGTCTTTGTACAGATTTAAGTATCTTCGTTTTCTCTGTAATAAGTCAAAAACAGATAAACCTCTGTTCAGTAATTAATGTTTCAGTACTTTATCTTGTTTGGAAGAGTTAAATATCTGATGAATTCAACCCAATTTATCATTTAACTTAGCAAAACATCAAAGTTTGGGGTTACCAAAGATTTTGAAAGCTATTCAGAAGCTTATCTATAAATCTTTTTATTTATTTAACCTACTTGTTCTTAATAATTATCCATGAAAACTTTGAGACAGAGAAAATCAATGATCATTTTAAACCATTTTTCTTTTTCTTTTCTTTTAAATTCCAGTATAGTTAACGTACAGTGTTTTATTATTTTCAGGTGTACAATATGGTGATTCAACACTTCAACACATCATCCAGTGCTTGTCACAAGTACATCCTTAATCCCCATCATCACCTATTTCTCCCATCCCCCCCACCATCAGTTTGTTCTCTGTAGTTAAGAATATTACTTGATTTCTCTCTCTCCTTTTTTTCCTTTGCTCATTTGTTGGTTTGTTTGTTTCTTAAATTCCACATATGAGTGAAAACATATGGTATTTGACTTATTTGCACTTATTTCTTGTAAAGCTCTCTAGCTCCATTCACGTTGCACGTGGCAAGACTTCATTCTTTTTGGTGTCTTCTGTAATTTGGCTATTGTAAATAATGATGTTATAAACATAGGGGTGCATGTATCCCTTTGAATTACTGTTTTCGTATTTTTTGGGTAAATGCCCAATAGTGTGATTACTAGATTGTAGAGTAGTTCTATTTTTAACTTTTTGAGGAGTTTGCATACTGGTTTCCACAGTGCCTGCACCAGTTTGCATTCCCAACTGTGCACGAGGGTTCCTTTTCCTCCACATCTTTGCCAACACTTGTTTCTTATGTTTTATTTTATTTTATTTTATTTATTTTTAAAGATTTTTTAATGTAATAATTTATTATGTTATGTTAGTCACCATACAGTACATCCCTAGTTTTTGATGTAAAGTTCCATGATTCATTACTTGTGTATAACACCCAGTGCACCATGCAATATGTGCCCTCCTTGATACCCATCACCAGCCTATCCCATTCCCCCATCCCCCTCCCCTCTGAAGCCCTCAGTTTGTTTCCCAGAGTCCATATTCTCTCATGGTTCATTCCCTCTTCTGTTAACCCCTCCTTCTTTCTTCCCTATCTTCTCCTACCAATCTTCCTACTTCTTATGTTCCATAAATGAGTGAAACCATATGATAATTGTCTCTCTCTGCTTGACTTATTTCACTTAGCATTATCTCCTCCAGTCCCGTCCATGTTGCAGCAAATGTTGAGAACTCGTTCTTTCTGATGGATAATATTCCATTGTATATATGGACCACAACTTCTTTTTTTTTTTTTTTTTTTTTTTTTAAAGATTTTTTTTATTTT
>NC_048230.1:79622606-79647905 GCF_002007445.2 Ailuropoda melanoleuca | reverse complement strand
ATGGACCACAACTTCTTAATCCAGTCATCTGTTGAAGGGCATCTCAGCTCCTTCGGATTTTAGCCTTTCTGACAGGTGTGAGGTGATAGCTCATTGTGGTTTTGATTTGCATTTCCCTGATGGTGAATGATGTTGAGCATCTTTTCATGTGTCTGTTGGCCATCTGGATGTCATCTTTCTTTCTTTCTTTTCTTTCTTTTCTTTCTTTCTTTCTTTCTTTCTTTCTTTCTTTCTTTCTTTCTTCTTTCTTTCTTTCTTTCTTTCTTTTCTTTTCTTTCTTCTTTCTTCTTTCTTTCTTTTTTTTAAAGATTTTATTTATTTTTTGACAGAGACAGAGCACAAGCAGGGAGAGCAGCAGTAGAGGGAGAAGGAGTGGAAGACTACCCACTGAGCAGAGGGCCTGACATGAGGCCCAATCCCAGGATCCTGGGATCATGACCCGAGCGGAAGGCAGATGCTTAACCAACTGAGCCACCCAGGCGCCCCTGGGTGTCATCTTTAGAGAAATGTCTTCATGTCTTCTGCCCATTTTTAATTGGATTATTTGTTTTCTGGATGTTGAATTGTATAAGTTCTTTATATATTTTGGATAATAACCCTTTATTAGATATGTCATTTGCGAATATCTTCTCCCACTCAGTGGTTTGCCTTTTAGTTTTGTTGATTATTTCCTTCGCTATGCACAAGGTTTTCATTCGGATGTAGTTGCCACAGGTAATTTTTGCTTTTATTTCCCTTGCCTCAGGAGACATAACTCGAAATATGTCAGACAAATTACTGCCTGTGTTCTTTTCTAGGATTTTTATGGCTTCAGGTCTCACATTTAATCCATTTTGGATTTATTTTAGTGTAAGATGAAAGAAAGTGGTCCAGTTTAATTCTTTTGCTTGTACCTGTCCAGTTTTCCCAACATCATTTGTCAAAGGGACTGTCTTTTTCCCATTAGATATTCTTTTCTGCTTTGTCAAAATTAATTGACCACATAATCATGGGTTTATTTCTGAGTTTTCTACTCTGTTGCATTGATCTATGTGTCTATTTTTGTGCCAATACCATACTGTTTTGATTACTACAGCTTGAAGTACATAATTGTGATACTTCCATCTTTGCTTTTTACAGTTTGTAAAAAATTGCTTTGGTTATTTGGAGTCTTTTGTGGTTCCAAATCAATTTTAGTTTTTTTTTGTTTCCTGTGAAAAATGCTGTTGGTATTTTGATAGGGATTGCATTAAATCTGTAAATTGCTTTGAATAGTAAGGACATTTTAACAATATTTTTCTTCCAATTCATGAGCATGGAATGTCATTCCATTTTTTGGTATCATCTTCAATTTCTTTCATAAATGCTTATAGTTTTCAGAGTACAGGTTTTTCACCTCCTTGGTTAAGTTTATTCCCAGGTATTTTATGATTTTTGGTGCAATCACAAATGGGGTTTTCTTAATTTCTCTTTCTATTGTTTCATTATTAGTGTATAGAAATACAACAGATTTCTACATATTGGTTTTGTATCCCATAACTTTACTGAATTCATTTATCAGTTCTAGAACTTTTTTGGTGGAGTCTTTAGGGTTTTCTATATGTAGTATCCTGTCATCTGCAAATAGTGAAAGTTTTACTTCTTTACCAGTTTGGATGCCTTTTACTTCTTTTTCTTGTCTGATTGCTGTGGCTAGAGCTTCCAGTACGATGTAGAATAAAAATGGCAAGAATGGACATCCTTGTGCTCTTCCTGACCTTAGGGGGAAAGCTGTGGATTTTTCATAGATGGCCTTTATTATGTTGAGGTGTGTTTCCCCAAACCTACTTTATTAAGGGCTCTTATTATGACTGGATGTTGTATGCATCTATTTTCTGCTTTCTACTTTCATATGCTTTTTATTCTATCTCTTATTGCTGTGATGTGTCATTTTGATTGACTTGTGAATATTGAACAACACTTGCCTCCTGGGAATAAATCCCACTTGATTGTGTGAATGATTTTTTTAGCATATTGTTTGGATTTGTTTTGTTGAGGACTTCTGCATCTGTGTTCATCATAGATACTGGCCTGTATCTCTGGTAAAAGGGGAACCTTTCTTTGTGGTGTCTTTATCTGGTTTTGGTATCAAAGTGATACTCATCTTATAGAATACATCTGGAAGCTTTCCTTCTTCTATTTCTTGGAATACTTTGAGAAGAATAAATATTAACTCTACTTTAAATATTTGGTAGAATTCACGCATGAAGCTGTCTGGTCCTGGACTTCTGTGTGTTGGGAGTGTTTTTGATTACTGATTCAATTTCATTGTTGTTAAGAGGTCTGTTCAAATTTTATATCTTTTTCTGATTCAGTTTTGGAAGGTTATAGGTCTAGCAGCTTATCAATTTCTTCTAGGTTGTCCAGTTTGTTGGCATGTAATTTTTCATAATATTCTTTCATTTCTGAATTTGAGTTATCTTTTTTTTTTAATGAGTCTGGCTAAAGGTTTATCAATTTTGTTGATCTTTTCAAAGAACCAGCCTCGGGGTACCCGGGTGACTCAGTTGGTTAAGCATCTGCCTTCAGCTCAGGTCATGATCTTCAGGTCCTAGGATTGAGCCCCACATCAGGCTTCCTGCTCAGCAGGGAGTTTGCTTCTCTCTCTCTCTCTCTGTTTCTCTCTCTCTCTCCCTCTCCCCATCACTCATTCTCTCTCTCTCAATAAAATCTTTAAAAACAACAACAACAATAACAATAACAACAAAAAACAAAGAACCAGCTCCTGGTTTCATCGCCAATGTCTATTGTTTTTTTTTTTTCTTAGTTTCTGTTTCTTTTATTTCTGCTCTAATCTTTATTATTTCCTTCCATCTACTGGGATTGGACTTTGTTTGTTCTTCTTTTGCTTGCTCCTTTAGGTGTGAGGGGTTTTTTTTGTTTTGTTTTGAGGTTTTTCTTGTTTCTTGAATAGGCCTGTGTTGCTATAAACGTGCCACTTAGTCCCAAAGACTTTGGACTGTTGTGTTTTTGTTTTCATTTTCATTTGTCTCCATGTACCTTTTGCTTTCCCCTTTGATTTCTTGGTTGACCCATTCATTGTTTGGTAGCATGTTATTTTACTTTCATGTATTTGTGTTCTTTCCAGACTTTTTCTTGTTGATTTCTCGTTTCATAGTGTTGTGGTCAGGAAAGATGCATGGTATGACTTCAACCTTTTTGAATTTGTTGAGACTTGTTTTGTGGCCTAAGATGTGATCTATTTTGGAGGATGTCCCATGTGCCCTTGAAAAGAATGTGTGTTCCACTCTTTTGGGATGGAATAATCTGAATATATCTGCTGGATTCACTTGGTGAATGTGTCATTCAAAGCCACTGTTTCCTTATTGATTTTCTGTTTGGATCCATTGATGTAAGTGGGGTGTTAAAGTCCCCTGCTATTATTGTATCACTCTTGATTACTTCCTTTATGTGTGTTATTAGCTGCTTTTTGTATTTATACACTCCCATGTAGGGCGCATAAATATTTAACAATCATTGTATCTTCTTGTTGGAATATTCCCCTCATGATTATGTAGTGTCCTTTGTTTCTTGAACAGTCTTTGTTTCAAAGTCTATTTTGTTTAAGTATTTTTTTTAAAGATTTTATTTATTTTTTCCACAGAGATAGAGACAGCCAGCGAGAGAGGGAACACAAGCAGGGGGAGTGGGAGAGGAAGAAGCAGGCTCATAGCAGAGGAGCCTGATGTGGGGCTCGATCCCACAGCGCCAGGATCACGCCCTGAGACGAAGGCAGACGCTTAACCGCTGTGCCACCCAGGCGCCCCGATATAAGTGTTTTTACCCCCACTTTCTATTCACTTCCATTTGCATGGTAAATGCTTTTCCATCCTTTCACTTTCAATCTTCATGTATCTTTAAGTCTGAACTGAGTCTCTTGCAGGCAGCATATAGATGAGTCTTGTTTTTTATCCATTCCATCACCCTATGTCTTTTGATTAGAGTCTTTAGTCCATTTACTTTCAAAGTAATTATTGATAGGTATGTACTTATTGCCATTTTGTTTTCTTTTATGGTGGTTTTTGTAGTTGTCTGTTCCTTCTCTTGCTCTCTTCTCTCATGGTTTGCTGGCTTTCTTTAGTGATATACTTGTATTCCTTTCTCCCTATGTTTTCTGTATCCATTACTGATCTTGGATTTGTGGTTAGCATTAGGTTTATATATAGCATCTTCTGCATATATCAGTCTACATTAATTTGATGGTGGCTTAAATTTGAGCCCCTTCAGAAAGCACTAAATTTTTATTCCTTAACCCCCCCTCCACATTATAGATATATAGTGTCATACTTAATATCCTATTATTTTGTGAAGCTCTTGACTGATTTTTATAGATATACCCAATTTTAGTGCTTTTGTTCTTCCTTCTTTTCTTACTCCTGCTTATGGTCTTTCCTTTCCACTCAGGAGTCCCTTTAGCCAGCCTTGTAAGGTTGGTTTATTGGTAATGAATTCTTTTGTTTTGTTTGTCTGGGAAACTCTATTTCTCTTTGTATTCTGAATGATAACCTTGCTGGATAGCATATTCTTTGTTGTTGGTTTTCTTCTTTTAGCGCTTTGAATATATCATGCCGGTCCCTCTGGCCTGTAAATTTTGTGCTGAAAAATCAGCTGATAACCTTATGGTGTTTCTCTCGTAGGTAATGTTTTCTTCTCTCTTGTTGCTTTTAAACAAGACAGAATTTTAAATTAAATTTAATTTAAAATTCTGTCTTTATCACTACTTTTGGCCATTTTAATTACTCTGTGTCTTGGCGTGGGCCTGCTTGGGTTGATTTTTTGGGGGACTTTCTGTGCCTCCAGAATCAGGATTTCTGTTTCCTTCCCCAGATTAAGGAATTTTTCAGCTATTATTTCTTCAAATAAATTTTCTGCTGCCATTTCTCTCTCTTCTCCTTCTGGGATCCCTATAATGCAAACTTATTACACTCAATTTTGTCACTAAGTACTCTTAATCTATTTCCATATTTTATTATTTGTTTTTCTTTCTCTTGTTCAGCTTGATGCATTCCATTACTCTGTCCTCCAGGTCACTGATCCATTCTTCTGCTTTTTCTAGTCTACTATTTATTCCCTCAATCATTTTTTCAGTTATTGAGTTCTTCATCTCTGTTCTTTTTTATGTTTTCTTTCTTTTTGTTGGGAGTCTCCCTGATGTCCTCCACTGTTTCTTCAAGTCCAGTGAGTATCTTTATGATCATTACTTTAAATTCTCTACCAAGTATATTACTTATCTCTGTTGTGTTTAGCTCTCTTGGTGTGACTTTGTCCTGTTCTTTCGATTTGGACATATTCCCGTCTCTCCTCATTTTATCTAACTCTTTGCATCTGTTTCTTTGTGTTGCTCTTACTCTCACAAGTAATGGTCCTGTGAAGAAGAGATCCTGCTGTGCAGTGTCCTCTATTCATCAGAACTTGGTTCTGCTATGTGTGAGTTTGTTCCCTGTGTTGTTAGTATGCTAGTCTGGGGCCATCTTGGGCTTGAGTTGAGTCAGACCAGG
Source organism: Ailuropoda melanoleuca (assembly GCF_002007445.2). Taxonomy (NCBI): domain Eukaryota; kingdom Metazoa; phylum Chordata; class Mammalia; order Carnivora; family Ursidae; genus Ailuropoda; species Ailuropoda melanoleuca. The sequence continues at coordinate 79,642,389 of NC_048230.1, read as the reverse complement.
CATTTACCAGAGTTGAGGAAGCCCTGAACTGCAGGGCACTTTCCTTGTGTTCTCTCCTAAGAAGCTTTTGTTGGTGGGTGGGGCCTGAAGGCAGACCAGATGTCTGCCCCCAGCCGCTGCCGGGGCTGTAGTCAGACTGGTGTGTACGGTTTTCTTCTCTCCCTGGGGCAGGAGTCCCTTTGTGTTGATGCTTGCCCTTGTTGGTGCTGCTTGCAAATTGCCATGTTTGTGGCACCACTTTGGTTGGACACCTGACACAGGTGTATTGGAAGGGGGAGAGTGTATAATGCTAGTAGGGTCCACACTGTTTGGCTGCAGGAGGGACATGCAACTCTGGGAAAATTGCCAAGGCCAGGATGGAGGGGGTGGGTCCCCAGAAGAGCACATGGGAGTTGTTAGCAAGCTAGGTGAGTGTATTACTGCTGCTCTCACCCCCCAGGTATCTGTACGCCTAGGCTGGAGGCAGGGGAGGGAAATGGTACTCACCAGTTGTTTTGTTCTTGGAGAAGGCTTTCAAAGATCCCTGCTCCTCCAGTACGTTAGAGATTAGTAAATTAACCTTCTTCCCATACACCCTAGGCATTTTTCAAGCTGTTGCTTCTATGCGGTGCCTCCGTGGGGCTGTTTGTTGTGCTGTCTCTTTAAGGGCAGGGACTCAGTTTCTTCTTTTCCTCTGGCTCTCCTAGACCCAAGCCCAGTGATTTTTTAACATTTCTGATGTTAAGCCCCACAGATTTTAAGAACTTTCAAAGTTTCCTCCTGTTTTTAAAGCCAAATGTTACGAGGATTCATCTTCCTAGTGTGGATCTCCTGCACTAGAGGTGACTGGCATGAGGGTTTGCGCCTCTCTCCTCTGGGTCTTCAGTGTTTTCCCCTCTTTCAGACAGTCCCCTGGGTCCAGTTAGCTCCTCACTGTGTCCCTTCCCTTCCTACACTTTCATGTGGCTTCTTCTTTATATTTAGCTGTGGATAGTCTGTTCTGCCAGTCTTTGGGTCATTTTCTGGGCTATGCCGATGTGGGTGTTTTCTGGGTGTACCTATGGGATGAGGTGAGCTTAGGATATTCCTACTCCATTGTCTTCCCCCAAATTCTAATAAACATTTGATCAATGAACAGAACTAGTTTAATGCCAAATTTGTGACCAAAATAACTATTCATGTGGTAGTCAAAGTTTGTGGATGAACTTACAGTGTTACAGCCTGTAGAGTTTAATATGCTGTATTATGTACGCCACACTGAACATATATACCAAGTTTTTTCTAAGGAAAAGCAAAAGATGAAGTGTAAAAAGTTGTGTGTGAATTTTTGGAAAATTAAATACATACATTGTTTGAAAGGGATAAATAGTAATTATTTTGATGGCCCTGTAGAACATTTCTTCATTCCAACTTTATAATATCAACGTTCAAAAACAACCAAGGATCTTTTTTTTTTTTTTAAAGATTTTATTTATTTATTTGACAGAGAGAGACAGCCAGCAAGAGAGGGAACACNTGTTCAAAAACAACCAAGGGTCTTTTTTTTTTTTTTTAAAGATTTTATTTATTTATTTGACAGAGAGAGACAGCCAGCAAGAGAGGGAACACAAGCAGGGGGAGTGGGAGAGGAAGAAGCAGGCTTCCAGCGGAGGAGCCTGACATGGGGCTCGATCCCCCAACACCAGGATCACGCTCTGAGCTGAAGGCAGACGCTTAATGACTGAGCCACCCAGGCGTCCCCAACCAAGGATCTTTTAACCTCTGTTTTGTTTTTGGTACATTCTGATTCACCAAAGCTTTGGTCATGGTGTGAGTAATTAGGTGTACAATATTAAATTGTCCTCCTTAGGAAAATTTTTCTAAATTTTGTCTTGGTGGAGATTTGAAAGGGTCTCAAAAATTTTCGGGATGAAGTAGCTTTGGGACTGTTCCTCACCTCGTATTTCCAAGAAAATAACTCGAGGAGGGGAGAAGAAAAGGAATCATATCACTTATGGAGATGAGCATAGCCACCTATTTTTTTTCTTTTGATGTGAAAATAAATGCTATTTTTAACCATCTCCCTTCTCCCTCCCCTAATATTTTTTTCATTATTCTAACCTATGGAGCAGAACACTTTTCATGAAATATTATTAAAGAAATGGCTCATAAAAATTCATCCCAGAGGCACTACCCAGGATTTATTATGACATTAAAGATGCAATTATTAAAGTTTGTGTTTGGGATTCTGTTAAATGCCAAGCATCAAGAACAAGTTGTAGAAAAGCATGGTCTTCTCTCAGATATATAGAAGCGATGGGGTAGGAGAGGCTAACATGAGATGTCCTCTCTTCACTCTCCATAATCACACTTAATGTTGATGTGTCTTTTGAGTGCCTGTTGGCCACTGTGGTAGTCATACTGTTTTGAAAGGAAGCTAACAGTATGACTTGAGGAAAATCGGTTTCTTGAAATTGAGAAGGCGGCTCACAAGAAAGCTTATTTTAGCCCTTCATTCTGGTTTTCAAAGACATTGGCCGCCTCAGAGGTCACACAGAGACAGTTACAAATCCTTCATTCTGCCTCACAGAACATAATTTAAATAGTCATTTTATAGTTACTGACTACCTCTTTTTCACAATGGGAATAAACAAAGCCTTAAAAGAAATTAGTCTGGGCTAGTGGGAATGCTATATTTTTAAATAGCTTTTAAAGCACAAATGGATAAATTCAGATGGGATAAATTCAGAAGCTTTTAAAGTCTAAATGGATAAATTCAGAAAATTATTCCTTTCTTGGGGGAATGAGAGAGCTTTTGGAAGTGGCATTTTTGGAGGTGGCTTCTGAAGGATTGAGAGGACATCATCATGTGATGTGGCTAGAAAAGATGTGTGCTATGTATGTATGAACAGAGAACAGTGAAAAATGCAGATTGACTACGTAAATAGGTAGGTTGGGGCCAGAAAGTGCTGACTTCAGTAATTTCAACCTTATTCTTTAGGTAGTGGATAGGAATTCAACATTTATGGGCAGAGAGCTGTCAGTGGGAGTGATTAGTCTATGTGTAGAGGGATTTGAAGGCCAAAGAAATTCAATAGGAATTTACTAAAATTAAGTAATAAGAGAAATTTTAAAGGAGGAGAGGGAAGCTTTCAAGACAGGGTAGAATTCATAGATTTTTATCAACAGATTGGATGTGAGAACAGATTAGATGTGAGAACAAGATGGACTCATGGGTTAGTATCTGTTATGGGTTGTTAAAATAGGAAGGATAGGTAGAAAAAGGGTCTTTGTTTTTTTATTAATTACACACAATGAGCCTGTGGGCCTTTTTTTTTTTTTAACTCCGAAAAATCTAAGAGGAAGAACCAGTGCTTAGCAGAAGAAAAGTCAAGGCTAAAGTTATGAATTTGAGATTATATGCAGAGAAGTAGAAATTGAAGGAATGTGATCACATAAGACAACTAGGGGAAAATACATATAGATAAGATCCTCTGAATAGATGGTGAAAGATTTCTTTCCCTTTTGTTGGGGGTGCTGCTGGTAATATTTTAATACTGAAGCAATGACGGGTTGGTTTCACATGCATTTTCATTTCTGAAACTATACAGTATTTTTGATTATTAAGTTTTACATTATAAATTTTACAGTTAGGAAAAGAGAATGGGAGTGTATCTCTGTCTATTTACATAGAAATATTTCCAAGATATAAAGTCCAAAAGTAAATTGTAAAACCATATCTACAGTATGAACCCATTTATACAAACCTCTCAAAAAACCATAAAATAATATTACATATTTGTGTAGGTAATTTTAATTTGTGTGATCAAAAACAAATATATTTCACTTCACCTATAGAGTAATTGCAGGAATCCTTAACAATATCTATGTCAGAGAATTCTTATCGGGCCTGTTTTGTCTTAGGTCTAGTTTTAGGCTGACAAAATTACATGGAGATATTTTCTCAGAGTCAGATCTACTCTGATAGAAACAACTTGGCTACAGAATTTTTCCTCTTTAAATTGAATTACTTTGTTTCATAAAGCATTAATTATATCTATATATTACATACTATACAATAGTAATATATATACCATATATATTTATATCATACAAATTATATAATATACCATATAATACATATATATTATATAGTACATTATACTACATATACCATATAGTACATATATAGACCATATACATATATACACACACACCATACGTACACATACACACATAACATATATATGTTTTATTTAATTCCAGTATAGTTAATATACAGTGTTATATTGTTATATTAGTTTAAGGTGTACAGTACAGTGATTCACAAATTCTGTGCATTACTCAGTGCTCATCACGCTATGTGTGCTCTTAATCCCCTTCACCTATCTCACCCATCCCCCCAGCCACCTCCCCTCTGGTAACCATCAGTTTGCTCTCCAGTTAAGAGTCTGGTTTTTGGTTTGTCTTTTTTTGTTCATTTGTTTTGTTTCTTTAGTTCCACAGATGAATGAAATCTTATGGTATTTGATTTTCTCTGACTTATCTCATTTAGCATTAAACCCTCTAGATCCATCCATGTTGTTGCAAATGGCAAAATTTTGTTCCTTTTTATGGCTGAGTAATGTTCCATCATATGTATGTGTATGTGTGTGTGTGTGTATCTATATATAGATAGATGATAGATAGATGATAGATATAGATAGATAAGTATAGACATATCTATACCTATATCACATCTTCTTTATCCATTCAACTACTGGGCTGCTTCCATAGTTTGGCTAGTGTAAATAATGCTGCAATAAACATAAGGGTGCATATGTCTTTTTGAATTCATGTTCTCATATTCTTTGTGTAAATACCCAGGAGAGGAATTCCTGGATTATATGGTAACTCTATTTTTAACTTTTGAGGAACAAGCATACTGTTTTTCACAGTGGCTGCACCAGTTTGCTTTCCTACCAACAGTGCACAAGGGTTCCTTTTTCTCCACACCCTGGCCAACACTTGTTTCTTGTGTTTTTGGTTTAAACCATTCTGACAGCTGTGAGGTGTTATCTCATTGTGATTTTGATTTGTATTTCCCTATTTATGAGGGCTGTTGAGCATTTTTCATTTGTTGGCCATCTGTATGTCATTGGAGAAATGCCTGTTTATGTGTTCTGCCCACATTTTATTTTTTTTTAAAGATTTTATTTATTTATTTGACAGAGTAGCAGCGAGAGAGGGAACACAAGCAGGGGGAGTGGGAGAAGGAGAATCAGGCTCCCAGCGGAGCAGGGAGCCTGATGCAGGGCTCGATCCCAGGACCCCGGGATCACGCCCTGAGCCGAAGCTAGACGCTTAACGACTGAGTCACCCAGGTGCTCCTCTGCCCACATTTTAATTGGATTATTTGTTTTTTTGTGTGTGTTGAGTTGTATAAGTTCTTTACATGTTTTGGATACTAGCCCTTTATTGGATATGTCATTTGCAAATATCTTCTCCCAGTTCAGTTTTATTGATTGTTTCCTTTGCTGTGCAGGAGCTTTTTATTTTGATGTAGTCACAATAGCTTTTTTGTTTTTCAATTTATTATGTTATGTTAGTGACCATACAGTACATCATTAGTTTTTGATGTAGTGTTCCATGATTCATTGTTTGCATATAACACCCAGTGCTCCATGCAATACATGCCCTCCTTAATACCCATCACTGGGCTAGCCCATCCCCCCACCCCCCTCCCCTCTAAAACCCTCAGATTGTTTCCTGGAGTCCATAGTCTCTCGTGGTTCATTTCCCCCTCTGTTAACCCCCCCTTCATTTTTCCCTTCCTTCTCCTACCGATCTCCCTGCTATTCCTTATGTTCCACAAATAAGTGAAACCATATGATACAATAGCTTAATTTTGGTTTGTGCCCCTGCCTCAGGAGACCTAGAAAAATGTTGCTGTGGCTAATGCCAGAGAAAGTACTGCCTGTGCTCTCTTCTAGGATTTTTATGGTTTCAAGTCTCACATTTAGGTCTTTAATCCATTTTGAGTTCATTTTTGTATATGGTGTAAGAAAGTGGCCCAGTTTCATTCTTTTCCATGTAGTCGACCCATTTTCCCAACATAATTTGTTGAATAGACCCTTTTTCCCCATCGCATATTCTTGCCTCCTTCGTCAAAGATTGTATAATCATGGGCTTATTTCTGGGGTCTCTTTTAGCTGTTCTGTTGGTCTATGTGACTGTTTCTGTGCCAGTACCATACTGTTTTGATTACTACAACTTTGTAGTGTAATTTGAAATCTGAAATTATGATACCTCCAGTTTTTTCTTTTTCCAGATGTTTTTTAGCTATTAAGGATCTTTTGTGGTTCCATACAAATGTTAGGATCATTTGTTCTAGTTCTGTGCAGGATGCTGTTCATATTTTTATAGGGATTGCATTAAATCTGTAGATTGCTTTGGGTAGTATGTACATCTTAACAATATTTGTTCTTCCAATCCATGAGCATGGAATATCTTCCTTTTTGTTTGTGTTGTGTGCAATTTCTTTCATCAGTGTTTTATGGTTTTCAGAGTACAGGTTTTTCAACTCCTTGGCTAAGTTTATTCCTAGGTATTTTTAAGTTTTTGATGCAATTTTAAATGGGATTGTTTTCTTAATTTCTCTTTCTGCTGCTTTATTATTGGTGTGTAGAAATGCAACAGATTTCTGCACATTGATTTTGTATTCTACAACCTTACTAAATTCATTTATCTGTTCTAGTAGTTTTGTGGTGGAGTCTTTGGGGTTTCCTACATACTGTATCATACCATCTGCAAATAGTGACAGTTTTACTTCTTCCTTGCCAATTTGGATCCCTTTCATTTTTCTTTCTTATCTGACTGCTGTGGCTAGGACTTCCAGTACTGTGTTGAATAAAAATGGTGAGAATGGACATCCTTGTCTTATTCTTGATCTTAAGGGGAAGGCTCCCAGGTTTTCACCATTGAGTATTATGCTAGTTGTGTCTTTTTTAATATATGGCTTTTACTGTGTTGAGACATGTTCCCTCCAAACCTACTTTGTTGAAGGTTTTTATCATGAATAGATGATGTACTTTGTCAAATGCTTTTTGTGCATCTATTGAAATGATATGCTTTTTACCCTTTCTCTTATTGCTGTGATGTATCATGTTGATTGATCTGTGAATATTGAATGACTTTGCATCGAAGCAATAAATTTCACTTGATGGTGATGGATTATTTTTTTAATGTATTGTTGGATGTGGTTTGCTGATATTTTGTTGAGGGTTTTTGCATCTGTGTTCATCAGAGATGTTGGCCTGTATTTCTTATTTCTCTCTCTTTTTTGGTGGTGTCTTTATCTGGTTTTGGTATTAGGGTAATGCTGGCCTCATAGAACGAACTTGGAAGCTTTGTCTACTCCTCTTCCCCCTTCTTCCCCCCCTTCCTCCCTCTCCCTCCTTTCCTTGTATGTAATGTTTTCTCTTGTTGCTCTTAAAATTCTCTCTTTATCCCTACTTTTGGCCATTTTAATTACTCTGTGTCTTGGTGTAGACCTGTTTGGGTTGATTTTGTTGGGGACTTTCTGTACCTCCTGGATCTGAATTTCTGTTTCCTTTCCCAGATTAGGGAAGTTTTCAGGTGTTATTTCTTTAAATAAATCTGGCCCCTTTTCTCTCTCTCCTTTTGGAATTCTTATAGTATGAATGTTATTACACTTGATGCTGTCAATGAGTTAATCTATTTTCATTTATTATTATTTTTTTCTCTTTCTCCTTTACAGCTTAATTGCATTCCATTACTCTGTCCTCAAGTCAGTAGTATGTTCTCTATCCTCTATCCATTCCCTCTAGTGAATTTTTAATTTCCATTATTAAGTTCTTTATCTCTGATTCTTCTTTTATGTTCTCCTTCTCTATGTTGGGAGTCTCACTGAGGTCCTCCACTGTTTTCTTATGTCCAGTGAGTAGTTTTATGACCACTACTTTAAATTCTCTACCAAGCATATTACTTATCTCTGTTGCATTTAGTTCTCTTCATGTGACTTTGTCCTGTTCTTTCACTTGTCCTCTGTGTCCTCAATTTGTCCAGCTCTCTGTATCTGTTTCTATGTGTTAGGAAAGTCAACCCTGTGTCTTGCTTTTAAAAGTAGTGGTCTTATGAAGAGGAGGTCCCATAGTGCCCTGCGGAGCAATGTCCCATTTACCAGAAGCTAGCACTTCAGGTGTGTCTCGTATGGGCATTACTGTGTACCCTACTGTTGTGGCTGAGCTACCTTTGCCTACAGTCTGGTCAGTCCAGTCATCTGCAGTGGCTCTTGTTGCCTGTTTTGGGTGGGGTTTATTCCCTGTGTTGCTAGTGGGCCTGTCTGGGGCTGCCTGGGACTTGAATTGAGTCAGATCAGACATTTGTGAGAGCTGTGGTAGATCTGAGCTGTTGGGCACTTTCCTTGTGTTGTCCCCTGAGAAGCTTTTGTTGGTGGGTGGGGCCTCCAGTCAGACCAGATGCCTGCCCCCAGTCCATTGCTGGTATATGTGGTTATTTTTCCCTCTCCCTGGTGGAAGAGTCACTTTGGAGTGGTGCTGGTCCCTGTCGAGTGTGCTTGCACACTCCCATGCTCGTGGTACCGCTTTGGGCTCTGGCTAAGGGTGTATGGGAGGGGGTGGGTCTGCAAGAGAATGTGGGGTGCATGGTGTTAGCATGCTTTGTGGGGGGTCTCCTGGGTGGAAATCTGGGACAAATACCTGGTTGGAGGGGGGCATGTCTGTAGGAGAAGATGGGGGTGAGTCTCCCTGTGAGCAAGCTAGTATTGGTACTGTGCTGATTCCTACAGGCGGCCTTGTGTTTATGCAGGGGATGGGGGGACCTGGGGGATGGAAATGGTGCCTGCCAGCTCCTTTTATCCTAGATAAGTCTCCTATAGTTTCCTGCTCCTTCAGCACATGCTCTGAGATTAGTAAACAATCTCCTTCTCTTATACCCTAGGTGTTTTTCAAATTGCTGCTTCTCTGCTCTATCTCAGCCAGGCTATTTGCTGTGCTGTCTCTTTAAGGGTGGGCATTCATTTTCCTCTCACCCTCCAGGCTCTCCCAAAGTAGAGCCCACTGATTTTTAAAGTTCCAGGTGTTAAGCCCTATTGATTATAAGAACTCATGACATTAGGCCCCTCTGGTTCTAGAAGTTTAATGTTATGGGGACTTGTCTTCTCTGAGGGCTCCTGTGCCTGGGTAATATGGTCCGCCTCTCTATACCTGTGGTACCCTCCCTCCCATGGACTGTCCCATGGGTCTATTTAGCTCCCAACTGCACCTCTGCTCTTCCTACCCTCATTGACGTGGCCTCTTCTCTACGGTTAGCTGTGAATGGTCTCTTCTGACAATCTTTGTATCATTTTCTGGGTTATTTACACTCATGTAGGTGTTATCTAGTTGTATCCATGGGACGAGGTAAGCTTAGGATCTTTCTACTCTACTATCTTCCCTGGAAATCCAATTTCTTTCTTTCTTTGAATTGCTTTTGAAGGAAGCTCACTACTAAATTACAGTCCCAATTGCAGAAGTGTTCTTTGCTTTAGGTTTTCTGATTAATGTTCCTCTTGTATCCTGTCTTTAATACTTGCCTTCCTCCACCACCTCCCGTCAACCCTCAAGTCTTGGGATTTGATGAGCTTGTACAATATTTTTGAAATACTATTACACGGATTCCAAGATACACATATTTTCACATCTCTGAAATTGAGGTGTCTTACAATCACAGGGTGATGTCCTCATTTAATTGGCTGCATGTTTTCATTCTTGGTGGTATACAAAATGATGGTGATGTTATAATCAATAGTGTCATAGATCTGATGAACTATAATACTTCTCAATGGGTTTCCCTATTTTGGCAAACCCCCCCCCCCCCGGAAGGTTTTTATCCTCCCAAAAGGGAAGAAAAATCTGCTTAGGAAGGCGGAAGACAGTCTCACATGGGCATTCCAGTCAGTCAGGCACAGGCAGTTCCATAACATTTCTGGGCTGAGGAGAAAAAGACTTGAGACTCAAGCATCCTGACTCCCAGGTGGAACAGAAAGGTCCTTTTGGGTGGGAGAAGCAAGGTGTAGTAGAAACCCAGATAGGCTTGGGGCTCGATATAAAGCTGGCTTCCTTTTTGCTTCTTGGGGCATTGCTCTAACAAATCGCAAGCCTCCTGGAGAAACCTCATGACGTTGGCACATGGTGCTAGTAGCTGGCAAATGGGCAAAGAAGGTACTTAAATGAATGGTCTGGAGTTAGCACTTCTAGTTCCCCTACAGCCCACAAAGATCCAGAAGTTCCTACATCATCCAGAAGGATGCTAAAATAAACTGAGTCCAGGGTGAACACTTGAATGAGCAGAGACCTTGAGCCGTTGGGATGGAAGGACCCATTTTGCAGGGCTGTAGCACAGGGCAGTTAGGACTATCCCACAGTGGGGAGACCAGATGCTCCTCCCCACTGCCGTCTAGGGAAAGAAGCAGGGAGACCTGAATGGGGCTGGAACTCTAATGGGGGATTTGACTTTGAAGTAATTGAAAATGCCTCTGAAATAACATGTTTTTTTAAGCTGGAAAAGACTGAATTACTTTAATTGGCAAGATTTTATTTTCCTTCATAAGAATGCAGAATTTGAGTGTAATCTGAACTTATAATTGAAAGTAAAACATCATTTTGTTGAACATCTGAGCTGTGTGTACACTTTAATCCTACTACAGTGGAATCTTTTGGGGTGAGGGTAAGATATCTCAGATACTGGAAGTAGTCTGGGTTAAAGAATAAACTGGCTCTGGGTATAGTACTGGAAAATAGAAATATTTATGGTGGTGTAAAAGGATGAAAAGGCAGAGAAGATCAGATCAGAAAAATGGGAAAACTGGGAGTACCTCTCAGAAGCAAAGGAGAGAGGAGGCATTTGCTGAATTCAGTGAAGTGCCACAGAATGGTGAGCTGAGCTCTTGCTAGAAGTCCTTTGATTTGATGAGGAGCCGTTCAGAATTCTTGAGAACGAGCCATCCCAATGTGGTACTATTTAAGAAAAAAATTTTTTTAAAAGATTTTATTTTTAGAGAGCGAGTGAGAACCAGGGGAAGGGCAGAGGAAGAGTGAGAATCTCAAGCAGACTCAACACTGAGTGTGAAGCCCAACGTGGGGCTCGATCTCCTGACCCTGAGATCATGACCTGAGCAAAAATGAGTGAGATGCTTAATTGACTAAGCCACGTAGGTGCCCCAATGTGGTGCTATTTTAACAGCCATAGTTTTCCACGGGATGTTAGTGCCGAAAGGTTCATAGTCTAACCCCATTGTCTTACAGATAAGCAAGTAGGGAACCAGAGAAATTTCACAGAAACCAGTTCAAATGATAAATACGAGAAAAAGCCAAATATGTGACATTTGGGAGTCAGCCAGAATCAGCCTGTTTTGTGTCATTTGGTGGGAAAATGTGTTGAGGCATGAAGAAGCCTCCTTTTGAAATAATGGAGAAATCATTTATGAAGAGGGCAAAAAGTCTGCTGGAAAGCATACACTCCGACAGTTGTTAAATGTGTTTTAATTTTTTATTAGAGAAGTCGGAAGTTTAATTTCAATATTGACAGTAACATAATTTTCTCTGCTTTGTTCAGAGGAACACACAGAATCAATTTGTACAAGCATATACAATTCAGTTGGTGTTTTGTGTCCTAAAATCAGTAATCTGATTAGTTCTAGACTACTGTTTCCATGCGCTCCTCCCGGCTTTGGCGGCATGGCTCAATTCCCCGCGGAATACTTTTTCATGCACTGTCTGAACACAACTACAGCGGGCTTAAAGACCATGCAGATAAACACTGTAGCAAATTGTTTTGATATTTAACAGACGTAAAAAGGTTATTTCCTGATATGAAATTCTGAAAATCTGCATAAATATTTTTGTGTAAAATTAAATTAGTTATGTATTTTTTTGAAACTAGAACTTGAAGTATCAAGAATGCCCACATAATTCATATACACATATATATAGACTTTTTCATTATGCTAAAAGTCTTGATAGTCAAATTATATTCTGTGCCATACATTTATGTAACCAGTATTGATTTGGCATTAGGTTAACTGTATGTGTACGGATTAGTCTTAATCGGTGCTTGTGTATCATGCAAACATAGTTCTAGTATTCCTGTTTACTAATCTTGTCATGTGGCAATACTTAGATGATTTTGCTCTATAACAGTGTGAATTAGGAGTATAAATACTTTATACATGGTCACATTTACAAACGTTTGCCAATAACCACTTCACAATCTTTATGGTGTCATAGTGTATTATAATGTCTGGAATCGGCAGAAGCAATTCCTATAAAGCAAAATCAGATGTAAACTGCCTTACGTGTGCCTAACAGAGTTCTCCCTTGAGCACTGATGAGTTTTGGCACAGGTACGCTGTTCTGTTTTTTTTTTTTTTTTTACTCTAATAATTTCCACGTTTACAGGAAATTAGCTTCTTATGGCATGGCAGAGACATGGCACTTACTGATGAGGTAACTCAGATGTAGAAAAATTCTGCAAAATTATTTGTCTAGCAGATTGCCACTTCTGCTGATGATTTGTAGACAGAGTGTTTTTTTCTAGTGCATGCATTTGCTATGGAATCACTAATGCACTCTTTTTGCTGCAGCTCAAACATGTCCTAAATGCATCACAGAGCGGAGTTGTTTACACCAAGCTCATTCCCTTGTGATGGAATTTTATAGCAAACATGTTTAAGTTGTAATAGCAAGGGTTCAACTCTGCCTTACTGGGATAGTAATTTTGGTGGATTTGGAGCTCCTTTTGGTTGGTCAAAGAAATCCAATACTCAAAATGTTACAGAGAAGGATTTAAGTCTTTGTGGTTGCGGGTAACGTCTTGTCTGTACATAAAAGACACCCCAAAAGACAACAGGCGTCTTGCATGAAATCTGTGTCGGGAAGGTTGGGGGTGATCTTTTGATGCTGTGTGGCTCTGCGGCTTCAGTTTGGGCTCTGGAGTTTCACACTACTGTTGCTGGCCTGCGGTCCATCTCGGCTTCCAACTTCACCATCTGCTGCATCTCCTTCGCCTGGAACATCAGAAACGAGGCCTGACCATGTTGCCATCCTCTCCTGAAGGCATGCAGCCACCCACACTCTCTTTTCCCATGAATCTGATGCTGTCACTGTGTCCTTGCTACTCCCAGTGAGGTCCAGGGACCATCAGCATCAGCACCGCCTGGGCCCTTGTGAGAAATGCACACTCTTGGACTCTAGCCCAGGCCGACTGGATCAGAATATGTGCATTTTCACAAGATCCCAAAGACATTTTCCTGCACAGTAAAGGTTGTGAATGACTATTCTACAGCGTGCCAGGAAAACCACTTGAAAAGAGGCTAAGCCGGTCACTCAATATTTAGACTATGTCACGTCAAGCCGTTTGGTTTCTACGGATGGACATGTTGCCTTGACTGTGTGCAATTTGAACTTTTAGCAGAAGTGTTATGTACAATATTTTTCCCCAATAGCCTACAATTTAATTAATTCCTTAAGAATCTGACTGATGGAGAAGTTTAGGTGGTGGGAGCATATCACATTGGTTTGGCTAGAGTACCTTGCAAATATGTAGGGTTCCTAGAATCCTATTGTCCAAAAATTATCCCTACTGGCTCTCAATTCATTAGGATAATTTTTTATAGGCTTCATGAGGTCGAGTTCACCATGGCTTAAGACTGTCATTAAGACAACCAGGTGGTTTGGGAGGTAGAAAGGCATCAGAGGGCTGGTGGGCGGGAAGGGGGGTGGATTCTGGTGACACACCAACTTGCTTATTTCAACTTCTACTTTCCAACTGGTTTCTGGATGCTTGGGCCCAACCCAATGCATCTATCTTTTGAAGGAAAAATAAAGCATCCCTTTCCTCTTTTTGTGACCTACCACTTTGAAATAAAGGCCATTTAAGAACAGAAACATGGACATAACTCAGAGAAGGACTCTGAAGTGCTCTCATGTCTGCTTAGGTATTCCAACTCAATGAAAGGTCAGTGGGCGGGGGGGGGGAAGGGGGGTTGGGTCAAATCCGAAGATTATCCTACGAGTATCTCAATGTCCCAAATGAGTCCCTGTTATAAAACTAGTTTAACCCGTGGATATACAGTAATTCTTATTTTTTTTTTTATTGTAGCTTTAAATTTCCTTTTGGCGAAGATGGATATGGTAATACCAAAGAACTTCATTTTCCTGCTCAAATATGGGATGAATGGTTCCCTCTACCTAGATAGTTTTCAATGCCTGAAGTATACTAATACTCTGAGAAATGAGAAATGGAGAAAAATATACAAACATGAAACTATGACACAAACGGTATTCGTAAGAGGTGACAGTGAAACCATATCAGCACTGGAAATTAAATACTTGTATGTTCAATAGTACTAACAGATGCCCTATGCTTCTCCCCACTTAGCATTTAATGATGATGTTGAACATAAGCCATTATAGCGCTATTCTCAGAGTGAGGTTCTCAGATGAGCGGGGTGACCATTCATTCCCATTTGCAGGGGACAGTTCCGAAACGTTTATGTCTAGAGCCGGCAAGTATGAACATCACCCCCTTTCACTCTCAAAACTATCCTGGTTCAGATAATACATTATATGGTCACCTTACGTATGAGAGGTGATTAGGGTCCTTGGCAGACCAGAGCTCACAGAAAGCATGACACAAGTCACTGTATAATGACACTGTAGAATGTTTCTGCGTGCAGACCGTAACTCTGTCATTAAAAAGCACCAATGAACTTTTAAGTAGGGTGCTTTAACAATTAATTGCAGTCCTAGTAATGCTTGTGAAAGAGTTGGCTTTGTGACCCAGTCTTAGCTGTGGTCGGTCCAAATGACAGTCATAGATCACTGTTCTTGATGCATGGGTCTACCTTCATCAGCATAACTTGAGTTTTCTAGGTCTGCTGTCGGAACCGTGGGCTAAGACAGAATTCTCGAAAGATGTTGGGCATTTCAGTTTGAATATTACGTCAGAAATCCAAGCATGAAATAGTCAAGCTTTTAAATCCAAACCCTTGAGATACTAATTAGTTATGACCAGGTGTGCATCGTAAATGGAGTCTGCACCGAGCATACTGACAGAGCTGAGAAGGAAAGCAATGTCTTGCTTATCAGAGTTTCGGTCCTACCTTGTGTTTGGGACACTGCATGGCAGGTTTTCAATAGCTGTTTGTACAAAAATAGTAATGTCAAAATTGAGTCATACATATAAAAGAAAATAAATGAATACTGAATAAATGGACACTTAAAAAATGAATGCAAAACCATATACAGAAAAGCAAAAAGCTAAGAATAAAACATGTATACGCCCATCAGCGACAAACTCCCCCCCCCCAGATTGATCTCAACAGAAAATAATTAAAAAAAAGAACAAAGCAAACAACCAATGCCTGGGAGCCCAGACTATGATCTCCTGCAGGAGTGAGTGGGAAACCCTCCCTTTAGCAAGAACCCTCACTTCTCTTTATTAAATGATAGGATTGATGACAAAAATCAACTTTTAAAGGTTGGGTATGACAGTAATGGAGCGTTAATGTTTGAAATGGTACATGTCAGGACAGATGACATACTTGTGGCTAGGAGGTCTACGGGAAAAGTTAGTAGCAAAACGATCCCTGACCTCTTGAGTTTTAAATGAAGCATTGGATGATCAAGTAGGCAAGGCCATTAGGCGGCTTAAAAAAGAGCACATGAGGTTAGGATCTAGAATCGGGGCCAAATTATATTAAAACTTGAATTGTTTCTGCTTGTTCCCTCAATGCTCGTCTAGCTAATTAAGTAGATCCTTGGGGGACTGGGGTGAGCTTCTGGGAGTTAGGGTCACAAGGAAGCAGTAAGAAGCCTTAAAGAGATATTATGGATGAATGTTAAAATTATCTTTGGCTTAGAAACAGAGAATAGTCTTTGGGTTTAACAAGGGTTTGGGAGACTGTTATAAAAATTTAGGATTGTCTGGAAATAGGAAACTTTTCTGCCAGTGAAATGTTTAATTGGTTAATAAAGGGAGCTCTCCTGATTCCAGACTTGCCTATCACGCGAGAAGAAATGGAGTCACCATGTCTTTTGCACCTGTGCCTGCTACAGTGTTGTAACACACAGAGTGACTAAAAGCTCTCTGACCTTTAAGTTCTAAACAAAACAAAACCATACTAGAAAGACCTGGGACTGAATTTGTATGGAACAGCCCATGTTTTTGTAAAGCAGGGCTAACACAGAAATTTAAGTCCGAATTCTACCTCTGCCAGAAGCTTCAATATGATATTGTGAATTTCTTTTCATTGAATCCCATTAAATCTTCATCAAATCTCAATCCACCTCGTGATCTGTGCTTTCCTAAGCTTCTGTGCCTCGAAGTATCAGCTGTGGGTGGTAGATGTTGCTTAAGACATATTGAAATGCATGACATGAATTTTTGGAACAAAAAGCCACTATCTTCCCAAATACGCTCAATCAGTCCAGTTATCACTAATCCCGTACATTGAAGGCAAGGACTCTGCTATGGTTTGAATTCTCCGTGTGTTAGGATAAAAGCTCAAAATGATTTTTTTATTATGTACTTTGGCTCTGAAATAAAGAACAGTAGGTAAGTGTATTCTCTAGCTCTGATATTCACCACTATTGTAGTAATGAGTAATTTTTAGCACATTTACATTCTTTAGCCAAACTTGTTGCTAAGCAACACAGTAATTTCTAAGTAGTTTCTTAATTTAGTTAACTGAAACATAACTGTGCCTTACCTTCATTGTGCCTTCTTCCAAGAGGCATCCTTACCCCACCCAGCCCTGAATTGCTGAAGTGGATCCTAATGTTTTGGAGATGGTGGCTTTACCTTTATTCATACTCCCATTTTGCCCATGGGAACACTTTCTGGGAAGTGCTTTAAGAGCAAAAACATAAGCTAAGTATTTTGTACCAGAACGTGATGTATCTATGAGATGGTCAAATGAATTGGACCCACAGGACAATAAACATTTATTGTCCCCCTTGAGGATCTGTGGACTGTTCATGAATAGAAGCTGAAAAGGAAATGTGAAACATAACTCAGAAGTATGTTGATGAATAAAACTCCCGTCTACCGAAAAGTAACAAATCCAAAACCGGAAGTTGGATTTGTTACCCAACTGCAATACAAAAAAGATTTTATGGTTTTGTTTTCTTTTCTCAAAGATACATTTTAGTCTACTTCCAACTTAAGTGTTTTTCAACAGAAGTCATTTACTCTGAGAAATATACCTTCAATAGGATTGCTTTATAGATGGAGGAAATGGGAAAGAATGCAGTACGATCACTTCTTTCATCAAACCCTCTTCACAGTTTCTAGATGGAAGTAGATTATCTAGATATAAAACCTTCTAAACCATCTCTACCTAAAATCTGAAATTTGGGACAGACTGAAATTTAAACTGCTCCGCAGGGTCATTTTGCCTTATAAGCTGGAGGTACGGCCATCAAATTGAAATTACCGGATGGCCAACGGATCGCGTAGCCCATTTGGGAAGGGAGCCCACCTGTACTGTCCTTCAGGTAAACACAGAGATCTTGCTGTTGCTGTGTAATAGCTGACGGCTAACTCAGGAGGCAGATTTTGGATAACTACTGGTGTTGACTCCTTAGTGTTTTGTCTTGTTGGGAAAAAACACCAAGAGTATGGTATCCACTCGCATTCCGTGGTTTGTAGAGTTTTGGCAGCTCCTTTCTGTGGGTCCTGCTCGGAAGCCCTGAGACGGTTTTAAACTTCACTTTTAGAGGTTGAAAAGAGGTGGTTTCTCTCATTTGCTTTTAAACATAGCCAATGTGTAACTTTGCTCGCCCGTAGGTTGCAAATTCTAAAGCTCTAAATGAAATAATGTGAAACCTTCCTTTTCTCTTCTCAAGGACATCATTCTTAGAATCATCACCATCTATTGAAATGATGACTTTGGGTCCCCCCCCAACCCCCATGGCTACAGTCCTCTCCCACTTCCAAAAAGAATTCTTTCTGTCTTGTTTGATGAAATGCGCAAAATACAGTAAAAGGCATCCCGTTTTTACTAGCCACCTTTCCATGCCACTACTCAGGCTACCTCCGCAGGCATGGTGTCTGCCTCCCAAAGTGGGCTGGCTGTGTCTTTTCATGCCTTCTGGTAAGATACCTGCTCATTCTGTTTCTCTAGGAACTCGAGGTGTTCAAGCTGGACTTTTTTTAACTGATCCATTTCTTTGGACTGTTTCATTGCGAGCTGTAAAAAAGAAAAATTCTGATAAACTTTGGATTGTAATCTGAAAATTTATGGGTGAGGTATGGCTGTTAAATTTACAATTTAATTGAGGGAGATATTTATAAAAAAATCATGAAAAATAGCCTGAAAACTGCAAGAGTTTAAACCCGTAATTATTACTGGGAAGATTTTCCCTGATAAAATCTTCTCAGAACATAATAGAGTATTTATGCACAATTAAAGCTTGGCTTCTTTTTCCATATAAAATGGTGCCAAATTAATATCTTAAAGATTTAAGTGATAGATTAGCTCTCAGGGAGCAGACAAGAGACGCTAGAATGTTTAATGTACAGAAAAATCAAATTAAGCAAATTAGCCAGAAGAGATCTGATATCTAAACATGAGTTATTGTTTATAGTTCCAAGAAAATTACAAAATACTTACTCTCTTTCTTTCTTCCAGAAACTTTTTGGTGTTGCTGCTATTTAATTCCCTGACTCGCCTAAAAGTAATAGATACAAATAACATATGGCATGACATTGAATAGAATTAATGTAATATTACATAAGAAAGCATTATATTCCATTTAATTCTCTGGAATTAAATTCTGGATGGGATTATCACTTTTCCCAATTTTTGCAGAATTTTGAAAGACATAATGTACAGAGAGAAATACATCTTTGTACCCATCACTCAGATTAGTCAGTATTAATGTTTTGCCCTCCTTGTCTCATATTGTTAAAGGAAACAAAGCGTTACAGATATAATTAAAGCCCCTTTTGTATTTTTTCTGATTCCATTCCCCTTTCTTTCTCTCCAGACATAACCACTATTTTGCGTTTGGTCTGGACTTTCCCATCCATGTTTTAATATTTTTATTCCACGTGGATCTATCCATTCTTAATACATACAAGTGCTTCTCAAACTTTCAGGTGCCTACAAATCAAATGGAGATACTGTCAAAAACACAGATTGCTGGGCCCACCCCCAGAGGGTCTGGAGTGGGGCCCGAGACTGCATTTCTAACAAGCTCCCAAGTGATGCTGCTGGTCTCTATTGTTCTGTGTGTTTTCCAAATTTACCTAAATGGTAACCTATTCTGTGTTTCTTCCTATAACTTATTACTTAGCCTAGGTTTTAGAGATACAACTGTGTTTCAAACTATTCCATTACTTTCATCTGTTGTATGGATTTTTTCCATTGATGAAGAGAATACAACATTTCCAGTTTGCTACTGATGACAAATCGGTTACTTCCAAACAATGCTCCAATGATCTGGTGCATAGGGCCCCGCAATGCTTGGCGTACTATCTGTTGACTAAATAAATGTAGGGCATATCTTCTCGTGCATACGAGCAAGGATTTCTCTAAGGTATATACATAGATGTGCAAGTTGGGAGGGATTGAACAGTTTCATCTTTACTCCAAAGCACTTGTCCTTATTTGCATTCACAACCAGGGTCTGAATGCTACCTTTTCTTCATGTCTTTTTTTTTTTTTTTAAAGATTTTATTTATTTATTCGACAGAGATAGAGACAGCCAGCGAGAGAGGGAACACAAGCAGGGGGAGTGGGAGAGGAAGAAGCAGGCTC
>NC_048230.1:79618127-79621168 GCF_002007445.2 Ailuropoda melanoleuca | reverse complement strand
AAACCAGCCATTTGTAGATGTTTTAGAAACACCTACCACAGGAGACAAAGGCAAAACAAAAAAATTAAAAACTGTTAATTATGTTATCAGTAACTTAGAGTTTCAGGTAATTTGACCTCAGCTGGGCTGAAGTCCACTTTGTAATATAAAGAGCTCTTTATCAATTTTTTCAAGGATTAGCACATTTATCCTATTGAATTCTGTATTTTGGGGAATCTAAAACAGTTCAAACCGATGAGGTTTTATCATGGCTGGGATATTTTACATTTTTGAGCTAAAGCTGATGTCATTTCCACTATATAAGGCCCTTATTAAGGAAAGTTCCGTGTCAAGAACCACAAGAGGAGGGTGCAAAGAAGTATTGATTAAACTGAGTAATAATTTCCCTAGATGCTCCAAGTTGACTGGGAAATTTCTCGGCCAACATTTTAAAAAGTCAATTCATTTCCAAGTCCAATTACTGTGGAATTGCATATCCTATTGATGACCCATTCCCAATTGCACTTAATTCAACAACACTTCAGCATGAAAATGCACTGAATGGCATTATGCTTCATATTTTATCATATTTCAAGTTTAACATCGTTATTAATAATTGAGTTGTGCTTTAAAAAAATCAATGAAATTGAGGTGGTTGGACAGCAGTTCTCACCATGTTCAAAACAAAGAGGCAACATCAGGTATCCACTGAGCCTCTGTAAAAAACCAGGTAGACAAGGAGCCCGTGAAATACAGGTGCTTTCCTTTGTAGCTGCCAAGTTCTGCAGCAGCTTAGCCCACAGCTAAGGGAGAGTGGAGTACTTGAAGCCCTAACCATGCTCCTGTCTCAGTTCCAATAGCTAATCTTCACTTGGCTCTGTGTTTTCCGATCACTGAGAATCAAGTGGTCTCAACTCCCTCTCTTGGGTAACATGACTCCTGATGTCCTCTCGAATCCCCTTTACCACCTTTTCCTAAAGGGCTTGCACCTGGAACCTTCCCTGGAGGTCACACGCACCTTCCCCTAGCCGCAGGTGGCAAATGACCGACCAACACAGAAGTACAAAAGCCAGGTACCCTTGGTTTAAAGAGACTGGTGGTGCAGCTCACCCTCCAGGGCTTTCGATCGGGCTGCAGAGGGACTATAACTGAGACCAGTATACCCTTGCTCAGCCACGGCCTTGGACCCTTCCTGTTTCCCCTACTGCTCTTCTCTGCAGGTCCCTTCCTCAGGAAATCACATGCACCCGAGTTCCTGTCTTGGTCTCTGTTGCTAAAAAACCCAACTTAAGATAAGGTCAAGCCAGAAAAACTGAGTGGGGACTTCTGATCGCTGGTGATCAGGACAGCACAAGGCAAATCAAAGGAAGAAGACTGGCCTCCTACAGGCTGCTAGTCCAAATAACTGAGCAGCTGAGATGCTTGCGGGATAACCCAATGGAATGTGGGAAGGAGATTCTGCCATAGTTTATGCAATTTGGTTTGGAGATGAGCACACATATGCTCAATGTACATTTATTTTACCGGTGCTAGTGAACAATCAGAAGACAAGTGTTCTATGGCAACAACAATAAATCTTCATAACGGTTATAATAGCAGAATCCCTAGCCAACACTCCCAAGGATTATGAGTAGTGTGTGTACACGCACATAAATGTTGTGTTTATGCCTCCCAGCCAATGCTCCCTCCCCACAGTGAGTGCCCTCAGGCTTACCTTTCCCGTTCTGCTTTGTTCTTGATAGATTTATCTTGGCTGATGGCTTTGCTGTTTTCCATAGAAATCTTAGCCTGGTGTGCTCGCATTTCCTTGCTTTCCCTAAGTATTAAAAGTACACAAACAGGGGCCAGGGGAGTTAGTGTTTAGTGGGTACAGAGTTTCAACTGGAGAAGATGAAAAAGTCCAGGAGACGGATGGTGGTGATGGCTACACAACAGCGTGAGTGTACTGACTGCCACACACTTTAAAAAATGGCTAAAATGGGACGCCTGGGTGGCTCAGTCAGTTAGGTGTCTGCCTCTGACTCAGGTTATGATCCCAGGGTCCTGGGATCGAGCCCTATGTTGGGCTCCTTGCTCGGCAGGGAGTCTGCTTCTCCCTCTCCCTCTCTCTCAAATAAATAAAGTCTTTAAAAAAATGGTTAAAATGGCAAATTTTATGTTACGGATATTTAACTATAATAAAAAAGTAAATTCTACATATAACAGCAGGACTAGGTTCACTCCCCGCCCCCCCACTATTGAGCTCAATGAATTATACTGTATCCTGTGAAAAGGAGGGAAAGAGCCCCAATCCATGAGAAGCGGAAGTGGGTCACCTCCTGAGGAAGTGACAGTGATGAACTGGGATGAAGAGACATTACATTTGTCCACAAAAATATAAAGATTTTCCAGCTTTGTCCTACATTTCTTGGAATCAGATGGCCTGGAAGAGAAAGAGGCTGTTCTGACCCTCACAAGTGACCTCCATGTTCTCTGACAGCCCACGGGAATGAAGGGGACTGAGTAGTTTCAGATAAGCGGGGGTTGTAAGGGGGGAGAAAAGGATGTTTACATACGGCCCCTGATCCCTGTGTGTGCTAGAATGTGTGTGTGTGTGTGTGAGAAAAGCTCATAGATTATTTACGTGTACATTAAAGGTATACATTTTAGAACACTGAAATGAGTGTCACTAGCAGAAATTTTTTTCTGGCACCTATATAGGTCTCCTCAAAGTCCTGCCTGGAAACGAGTGACCAGGAGTCCGGTGTTCTAAGTAGTGTCTGCACTGTATCCAAAGAGATGGACAACACTGAGCCCACCAAGGCAGGAGCATGCATAGAAACTCCTGTGCCCAAGAAAATGGCTCTCAAATTGTTTCTGAAGTTAGTGTTAGTCAACTGACCATTTCTTTTTTTTTTTTTTTTAAATTTCTTTATTCGGCAGAGATAGAGACAGCCAGCGAGAGAGGGAACACAAGCAGGGGGAGTGGGAGAGGAAGAAGCAGGCTCATAGAGGAAGAGCCTGATGTGGGGCTCGATCCCATAACGCCGGGATCACGCCCTGAGCCGAAGGCAGATGCCCAA
>NC_048230.1:79610107-79615270 GCF_002007445.2 Ailuropoda melanoleuca | reverse complement strand
GGTCCTGGGATCGAGCCCTATGTTGGGCTCCTTGCTCGGCAGGGAGTCTGCTTCTCCCTCTCCCTCTCTCTCAAATAAATAAAGTCTTTAAAAAAATGGTTAAAATGGCAAATTTTATGTTACGGATATTTAACTATAATAAAAAAGTAAATTCTACATATAACAGCAGGACTAGGTTCACTCCCCGCCCCCCCACTTTTGAGCTCAATGAATTATACTGTATCCTGTGAAAAGGAGGGAAAGAGCCCCAATCCATGAGAAGCGGAAGTGGGTCACCTCCTGAGGAAGTGACAGTGATGAACTGGGATGAAGAGACATTACATTTGTCCACAAAAATATAAAGATTTTCCAGCTTTGTCCTACATTTCTTGGAATCAGATGGCCTGGAAGAGAAAGAGGCTGTTCTGACCCTCACAAGTGACCTCCATGTTCTCTGACAGCCCACGGGAATGAAGGGGACTGAGTAGTTTCAGATAAGCGGGGGTTGTAAGGGGGGAGAAAAGGATGTTTACATACGGCCCCTGATCCCTGTGTGTGCTAGAATGTGTGTGTGTGTGTGTGAGAAAAGCTCATAGATTATTTATGTGTACATTAAAGGTATACATTTTAGAACACTGAAATGAGTGTCACTAGCAGAAATTTTTTTCTGGCACCTATATAGGTCTCCTCAAAGTCCTGCCTGGAAACGAGTGACCAGGAGTCCGGTGTTCTAAGTAGTGTCTGCACTGTATCCAAAGAGATGGACAACACTGAGCCCACCAAGGCAGGAGCATGCATAGAAACTCCTGTGCCCAAGAAAATGGCTCTCAAATTGTTTCTGAAGTTAGTGTTAGTCAACTGACCATTTCTTTTTTTTTTTTTTTTAAATTTCTTTATTCGGCAGAGATAGAGACAGCCAGCGAGAGAGGGAACACAAGCAGGGGGAGTGGGAGAGGAAGAAGCAGGCTCATAGAGGAAGAGCCTGATGTGGGGGCTCGATCCCATAACGCCGGGATCACGCCCTGAGCCGAAGGCAGATGCCCAACCGCTGTGCCACCCAGGCGCCCCTCAACTGACCATTTCTTTGTTCATTCACTCAACAAGCACTTCTCAATGACCAAATTGTGGCTGACCAGTCTTAAAAGGCAAGATTTTTTTTAACAAAGAGCAACAGCTGTGATCGTGAGGAAGACACACGACCACAGGGTGCTTGAGAAAAAGCCCAAATGCTGCTGTTACTTGGAAAAATGCCCTGGCCGTGTATTTATTTTTTTAAGATAAATTAGTAATTAGGTTGTGCTCTCTTCAAATAACTTCTTAAGCAATGAAAGAATTAGTTTACTTTTTTTTCTTTTGAACAATGCCTACTGTTGAGGGCTAACTTTTTTCCTTATTCAACGCCAAAAACGATGAGAGCGGCCTCTTCACTTTCTCCTGGGGAGTATCTCTGAGGACGGATGGCTGCTTATAGTCTGGTACCGCGGCAACGGCCAAAGAGCGGAGAGCAGACTTTTTGTGCCGAATCAAGAGCATCTTGCAGGGAAAAAAAAGAAAAGACCACTCCTAACCCTATACAACTTTACAGTATACTTTACAATGGATCAGGGACAGACTACTGACCTCCAGCAAGCTTAGTACGGTCTACCTCATTTCGTTGCCTTAAACGAGAATTGGCAATGATGGCAAAATGCTTCCCATTCTTATGGCTGGACCTCTCAGTCCAAAACCAGGCTGGGAATTCATGAACGCGCCCAGGTAATTTATGCAGTTAGCATTTAAAAACTTTTTTGTTTGCTTTGTTTGTTTAATGCTTCTATTTTCTACTCTTGTGTGTGTATCCATAGACCGGAACAGTGGCAGACAGGAGGCATGAAGGGAGAAGCGAGCAAGATGTAACAAAGTTGTGAGAAAAGGATGTAACTGACATCTGCCCTCTCCTGCTAGGGGTGGGGCCGGGCGAGTCTAGCTCGTCATTTGCAGGATTTTAAACAATATTCAATTCATAAACCGATACTTCTTTGCTGTTTCTTGATTAGATCTATCTTTCTAAAATTCCTAGAAGCCCTAATCATGGAAAGAAGGATCTCACCACATCTAGCCATTGAGTGATCAGATCCAATCTGATCGAGGAGCTTAACTGGTTGGTCTTGGTCTCCTTACGTGTCCTCTCTTCCTAAGAGGCTCCAGGTCATTTTCCAAAGCCCAGCGTTGGCCCTAACACTCCGTGAAGACTTCATGACTGCTCCGGACGCAGCAGAGCTCCTTTGGGCTGTGCTGTTTTTTTGTATGTATCGTACACTATTTGTAATCAGCTGAAATTTTCATGTGAGTGTTAAGACCTTGCCGACACTTGTAAGCACTTTGATGGCAGAGGCTGCTGCTTCGAGTTTACATTGCTTGCCTCAACCGTATGACATAAGACACATAACAGCTCAGTGTTATTACAAAATTAGGAGTTCCTTCTGGAGAAGGCGCACTTGCCTACCTGTCATGGGACAGTTTGAGCTGCTGGGTTTGCTGCTCGTGGGCATTGATCAGTAGCTTTCTCAGGAGATCACACTGCTGGCTGAGGTGCAGGTCCCGGATCTCTTGCTCCTCAGCACTGTGGGTGTTGATCATTTCTGACCACTCCTTTGTGTGCTGGGCCACTATCTCTTTGACCTGTGTGGGGAAAAGGGGATGGTGCCACTTGGAACTCTCACAGATCGGGTATGAACTGAAAACACAGTATCCGCCATGCATTTCAAATTTCACCCATCAATTTAGCTGGTGAATCAGTAGACACTCCAACCTGCAAAAAATATGTACTAGTCCACGAGAATCAGGAAGTCATGGGTTATTAAAATAATCAATCACTTTGGCTCTAAATATTCAGCCATGACCTGTGATTTCACTGCCTAACTTGTCCGTGTTCCCTTTTGTCTGGGCCCTGGGCTCCTTTACGGAGTCTCTCAGCTTCTCATCTCTTCATGCTTTTCCCGCTTCACATCCACAAGGCCACAGGTCTGAATGGAGAGCCCTGTGTTCTCTTATCCCCGGATCATGACTCACTGTGTCAACCCTACCAGACTCTAGGGTAGAAAGTCTCTCCCTCCTCATATCCATGCTCTTTGCAATGTGCTTTTGCACCTGTCCTTGTCAAGAGCTAGCGTCCATTCCCCATCTCTTTGAATCTGGCTGCCCTTGGGACCTGCTTTAGCCATGAGACAGTAGCAAATGTGCAAGCAGCAGCTTGGAATGCTCCCTCTTCTGCTGTCTGGAACCCCAAGGCTGCCTTGGGACGGAGCCTGTGCTAGCCTGCTGGGGGATGAGAGGTGATACAGGAAAAAGCAACCAGCCACCAGCTAAAGACCGGATATCTGAGTACAGCCATTGATCCCCGCTGACTGCAGACACACAAATGAGCCTAATCACCATCACTAGAACTACCCAGCTGAGTATAGCCTAAATTCTGACCCCCGCAATTGTAAGGTAATAACTGGTGGCTGTCTTCAGTCACTAAATTTTGACCCGGTGTACCGTGCAGCAAAAGCTAACTGTATCATGGCCAAGATTTCTACTTTCCTATCTGTGCAAAGCTTCTAGAAGTCACAGCATGGTGCACAGACATTAATGCTCAAACACTGCTGTTAAGAGAGAGCATGAAAAATGACTCTCAAGGACACATGGCTTCCTGCCTCTGTAGCTTCACACAATGGACACAAAATACATGGGGAAGAGAACCTCCATTTGAAGAGCCTGGCTTACCCATGTAAGCAGCAGGGCCATCGGGGTGAATGACAGAGCTGTGCGGAGACGTAGGAAAGCTGGCTGGTCTGACCAAAAGCTAGAGTTGGGAGTTTTAAGATTAGGAGTTTTAAGATTACCCCTTTTCTTTTGTAACTATTATTGCTAGAAGAATTATTTGTGTTCTTGACAGGAACTTAGGGTTCAGTTCCGCAAATGTCTGCAAACTAGAAAGTCTCCCAAGCTCCTATTTCCTTGTGCTTTTGGGGAAATAGGAGTAATTGGGCTCATCACGTAGAATATCAGCTCTTGATTTGTTTCCCGTCCTAAACTTCCACAGCAAAGTTAGAATGGAATAAGTATCAAAGGGTTACTCAATCCCTAGGTTGGGTGGTTTTAGTTCTCTGTTTAACATTACTTCTCTAGAGAAGCACGTTCTGTATTTTATACAGTATTTATACCGTGTCACTTGATGCCCCAGAGGCAGGAGGCAGAGAGCATAGAGAGACTGAGGAAGGAAAAAATGTTCCATGAAATGGCTGTTCCCAAAGCCAGTAAGTCTGGAACAAATGTGGGTGTGGAGACCCCTTGACTGCCCAGACCAGCCCCAAGTTACTGTTACTTCTGATTTATGTTAGGTAGGGCATCTAAAAAATTACGAAGTATCTTCTGCAAGCTCCTGATGTAAAAATAGGCATTTTCTTACCTTAGATTTGTGATCTGATGTCAGTGTCTGAATTTTAATTTCTGTTTCTTTTTTCATTTCGAGACAATTACTTCCCCTGAAAATGGAAAATCAGAAATGTGTGCCAGATGTTAGATAGCTTCCCATTCCCATGGGCCCTTGCTCCAAAGCTTTCCAATGAAGACAATTTGTTCTCATCAAACATGGGATGCCACGGCTCATTGGGCAACATCAGTATTTCTAGTAATAGATGTAC
This sequence comes from Ailuropoda melanoleuca, assembly GCF_002007445.2. NCBI lineage: Eukaryota > Metazoa > Chordata > Mammalia > Carnivora > Ursidae > Ailuropoda > Ailuropoda melanoleuca. Next base: position 79,610,624 of record NC_048230.1, on the reverse strand, counting down.
ACCTTACAAAACATCCGTATCGTGATTACTCAATTCAACCACTACACAAAGAGACATTTCAGATCTAACAATGATTTCATTGTTAAGGGTCTGTTGTCAGAGTTTCCATTTTGGTTCCTGCTTTTCTTGAGGCTAATTTTTCATTTATTCAATAAAATATTATTGGAGATAATAACTAGAAAATAGGTCCTCAGTCTTGAAGTGAATTTTTAAATTCTTCCTGGTTATAAAGCCAGATTTTTGTCTTTTACACATGCCAGCAAGGCAGAAAATAGCATTTCTTGGCATCATAGGGCAATTTTTGCTTCTTATTCCATTGTGACTAGGAAATACATACGAGGCAATTTCCCAGCAACCATTACTGCTTATTTCAGTGATAATTTTTCCCTTTTGGAATATATGTAGCGTGGCTGAAACCAGAACAGGTCCCGAGCTTCTGTCTTCAGCATAGACGCTCTGATGTATTATGGCCTGAGTCAGAATGCTTCATTATATCATTGAAAATGTCTCCGAGAGA
>NC_048230.1:79574767-79610007 GCF_002007445.2 Ailuropoda melanoleuca | reverse complement strand
GAATGGGGATGAATGTTCTTCTGCTCTCTGTATCTGGCCAACTTCCTTCATTTACTTCTTGTTCGGTCCCTATAGGCATTTAAGTTGTAATTATTCTTCTAATGTGTTATTGGGGATATTTATCCAACTTTGGGTTTTATTTGCTCTAAGGATTTGACCACATCAGACAGCTGAANCAGACAGCTGAATAGTATGCTCATTTTTACTGAAAGAAACCCCAGTTCTGGACTCCGGTGAGTCATGCATTAGGGGAGATTACTGTTGCTTCGTTCTGCTTTTGCTAGGTCTCATCTAATGGATACTTGAAAACCATTCTCCTACTTTCCATTTCAAATTGAAGAGGTGGTTCTAGAAAGTGAGAGACACACAGAAGTATGATTGCCAGCTGCACTCGCAGGGTCAAAAGCAATGGCCAATGACCATTGCCAACCGCCAAAATCTAGGCATGTTAACTAGCATCCTAATCTCATTTGGGGCTCACATGGTCATTATCCCTGACTTTTCTGCTCAGTAATCCTAAAAGCAGCTTATACACCTATTTCTGTGTTTCTCTTGCAGATGGCAGATCCTTACACACCACAATTCCTCCTCCATCCTGTAGCTAACCTACAAATTTGAAAGTAAGATTTCTTTTGCATAATACTTTTGTGTCTTAAGGCACTGGGATTTAGCTCTTGGATTCTCTGCTTCCCTGTAGGTCTAAGAAGTGGCATTATTTACCTAGGCTGATGTGTGAGAGCTGAGAGTGTCCTACAGTCATACTATGGACTAAGTAGGAGTCTCTGCTCTTAGCTGCCAACTGCCACGGTTGATGCACGGACACTGTGGTTGGGAGGATACAGCCTGAGCCAGGTTCCCTCTTCAGTAGGTTACTTTATAACCCAAGGCCTTAGGGTGGCAAATCTTAGCCCCATCTTAAGTGGCTTCAAAATTGTTATAAAGGGGTTGTAAGTTGATGTTTCACGGAAAGCCTGGGGGTATTTATTCTCATTATTGCCTGACAAGAGGTCAAAATCTGTTTTTGTAAGGAGGCCTCACCCTCCGCTTGCAGGAAGTTAGGGGGGCTGCCACTAAGGGGTTGAGGGACATAATATTCCTAAAAAAATAATTCTCAAAATGTAATGTGTGCAGGAGAGGCACTTACTTAAATTTATTTCCTAGACCTCTTCTTGGAGATTATAACTAAGTGTCAGATGCAAGAATATGCCTATTTTACAAAGCCTCCACCTCTTGGTGCAAGGATCACATGTTGAAAAAACAGTCCCAAAGGAAGCTAAGACATTTGTGCCCTGGTAGAATCATGATTGGTTTTGCAAACCTTTTTACTAAGACCATCAAGAAGATGTGAGAAAGAAAAATCACTATGGGAAAACCCAGAGGCAAGGCAGTAGAGTGGTTAGGAGCGTGAATTTCACTAGTGGGTATTTACCTAAAGAAAACACTAATTCCGAAAGATATGGACCTCTGTAGTTACAATAGCCAAGATGTGGAAGCAATGCAGGTGTCCACTGAGAGACATATGGATAAGGAAGTGTGGGGTGTGTGTGTGCGTGCACACCCATACACACACTCACATGTATATAAAAAAGAAATATTATGCAGCCATAAAAAAGGATGAGATCATGCCATTTGCAACAGCACGGATGGACCTAGAGGTATTATGGTAAGTGAAGTAACTCAGAGAAAGACAAATACCATAGGATTTCATTCATGTATGGGATCTCAAAAAACCAAAACCAAATGAATAAACAGAAAGCAGAATCAGACCTATAAATGCAGACTGATGGCTGCCAGAGGAGAAGGGAGTTGGGGGGTGGGCAAAATGGGAGAAGGGGAGTGGGAGATACAGGCTTCCAGCTATGGAATGAATAGGTCACAGGAATAAGAAGTTCAACATAAGGAATATAGTCAATGGTGTTGTAACAGCATCATATGGTGACAGATGCAGCCATTTGGGTGGTGAGCACAGCACGCGGTACAAACTTGTCAAATCCCTACGTTGCACACCTGGAACTAATTTAACATTGTATGTCAACTATACTCAAAAAAAAAAAAATCTTGAGTTCTGGAGTCAGAATTTTGATTCACATCCCAACTCTATCATTTAAAAGCTAGATGATTTAGTCAAGCTGTGTTCTTTTAAACATAAATTATCTCACCTGACAAATGGCTGGTAGAGGGTTTCCAAAAATGGACAATTCTTTCTCTCTCTGTATCCACTCTCTCCATCCCCCCACTTTGTAATGTGACTTTGTGGTTCCAACACTCATGTAAATCCTTCATCTTAGAAGATAGTTCGGATGAGACCATGTAAAGTATTAGGGAGATATTACAGACTGAAAAATCACAGAAAGTTTATAGACAGGAAGCTCTAATTATTTGAAATTATTTGTGAAACCCTTGGACAGTTAAAATAGATGAAATGCATTTTTAATAAACGGTAATAATGTGGTGAGTTGTAAAATGTGTGTGTTAGATGTAAGCAAACAAGGCCTGTTATCAGCATTAACTAGTTATATGGCTCTAGGTAAGGGACTCACCCCTCTGTATTTCATTTTATTCATTTCTAGAATGTGGACAGTGTTCCTTAGGCTTCAGGGATATTGTGAGGAGTTGAGAAAGTGCATAAAATGTGTAACACAAGGGTGCCTGGGTGGCTCAGTCGGTTAAGCGTTGGACTTTTGATTTCAGCTCAGGTCGTGATCTCAGGGTCGTGGGATTGAGCCCTGAGTTGGGCTTTGCACTGGGTATGGAGCCTACTTAAGATTCTCTCTCTTCCTCTGCCACCCCCCCCAAATGTGTAGCACAAAACTGGCATTAAATAAATGTTAGCCTTATTAGTAGTCTTACAGCAGAAACACTATAAAGCTACCCTACGACCCAGCAATTGCACTACTAGGTATTTACCCAAAGGATAGAAACATAATGATCTGAAGGGCACCTGCACCCTAATGTTTATAGCGGCAACATCCACAATAGCCAAACTATGGAAAGAGCCACATGTCCACTGAGAAATGAGAGGATAAAGAAGATGGCGTCTATATATACAATGGAATATTACTCAGCCATCAAAAATGAAATCTTACATTTGCAACGATATGGGTGGAACTAGAGGGTATTATTAATACCTAAGTAAAATAAGTCAATCAGAGAAAGACAATTATCATATGATTTCACTCGTGTAGAATTTAAGAAACAAAACAGAGGATCATAGAAGAAGGGAGGGAAAAATAAAATAAGACAAAAACAGAGAGGAAGACAAATCATAAGAGACTCCTCACTACAGGAAACAAACTGAGGGCTGCTAGAGGGGAGGTTGGTGGGGAGATGGGATAACTGGGTGATGCGCATTAAGGAGGGCACCTGAACTAATGAGCACTGGGTGTTGTATGCAACTGATGAATCACTGAACTCTATCTCTGAAACTAATAATACACTAGATGCTAATTAATTGAATAAAAAAAAGAGAAACAGGAAAAAAAACCCACAAAAAACACTACAGAATTCAGAATTCATAAATTATACTGCCAAAGCCATCTCAATAAAGTGCGTCCCCTGTGTATTTAATGTGGGAGAAGGGATTCATTCGTAAGCTCATAATCACACAGTTGTAACAGGAACTTCTGCGGTGCCTGAGGGTCTGAAAAAGCAGCTGTGGAAAGCATTGCCCTGCTCAGAAATACTCTTGAAAAGCTCTCTGAGAAGCAACAGGCAAGCACAGCGCACATTTTCCTGGGGCAATTTTCTCTGCTGTTCGACCTAAGGAATTTCGAACACTTCCTCCAAAAAACGCACACTAAAGCTGTTATGAAAGTCCACACAAATTCAGATAGTTGGATTTAGGGAGATTTAAAATCTCCTTTTAGGTATTGGTTCTACTATCAGGTGGGGCTCCAAGAAGCTCATTTGTTTTCTACAAAGGAAAGCAACATGGATTCTCTCAGCCATCCAGGATTTACTGGATATTAAACAACATGGAGACGTCCTTGCCAACAGGTGTGAAGAAATGGGATTGGCTGAATGAAGTGCAATGGTGTCTGAGGTGGAGGGGAAGATCTACAAAGACCAGCTCTAAGTTGTGTCACAGAAAAATAATTTTCCACCTATTAATGGATTGAATGTTTCTGTCTCCCCCTCTGAATTCCTATGTTGAAGCCCTCATTCCCAATGAGATGGAATGTGGAGGTGGGGCCTTTGGGGGAGTGACTAGGTCATGAGGGTAGAGTCCTCATGGATGGGATCAGTGCCCTCAAAATAAGAGACATGAGAGAAATGATAGCTCTCGCCACCAGGTGAGGACATAGCAAGGACGCTCTTTGAAATCCAGGAAGGGGGCTCTCACGGGGTACGTAACCTGCTGCACCTTGACCTTGGGACATCCAGTCTCCAGACTCTAAGAAATAAATGTTTGTTGTTTAAGTCTCCCGGTCTTTGCCAGTTTGTTACAGTGGCCCAAGCTGATGAAGACACCATCTTGCCACTTTTCTGATAAAGCCGATGGGCCCATTTGCCGACCAGAGGAAGTTTGGCCTCAAAGGTTCAGATGAGGAAATCAACAGAGAAGTCTGTAAGTTCTACAGAATCGAGGAGCACCTTTCCTTAGTAGCTGTACAGGTAACCAGTGTGTGGACATCATCCAAACTCGATGGGGATTGTCATAACATCCCATGGGCTACCACTGCATTTGATGCAACAAGGGGAACTTATCTACTTACCAAAACATCTGATGTCCTTCAGAGAATAATGCAGTAAGGGTATGGGTGCTAGACTCAGGTGGTTTGGGTTCAAATTCTGACTCTGCTGCTTTCCAAAGTGGAGACAGTAGTTCAACTGCTTAACCTCCCTTATTGTTGGTTTAATTTCACTTAAATAGGATTTGCCTTCTAGGATGGAGAGCATTAAATGAGACAATAAACGTAAAGTGCTGAGCACAGCATCTGGAAAACACTGAGCAGGCAAAAATTCTAGCCGCTATCATTGTTATTTTTATTGTTGGTCAAGTATAGGTTTCTTGGTCTTGCCTCAAGAAAATATTTAATGAGGGGGAGGCCAAAAATTGGAAGTTTCCATGGAGACAACAGGCCATGGAGATGCCTGCCTCAGTGACAAGAGATCCAAGTTGGGGGAAGGAAGATCTGGGGGACGCTGTCTTGCCATGTGGGTACCAAATCCATCTCTACAATCAAAGTCAGGTAACTTGCCTTTTCTCCCTCTTTTCTGTTACCTTTCCATATTCTAGGCTGTTGCCAATGACCAGCAAAATTGAAAGCACTGCTTTAAGCAGCTCTGTCTCCAACAGTCCCACACTTCTAAAAATCTGTGCAAGAGTCTCCCATGGGCAGTAAAAAGGAATTGCATTAAATGGACTTATTCATGAAATTTAGCAATAAATAATAGTCTGTGGAGTGACCCCTAGATCAGCAAATCTCATTATCAGTTCAATAATACAGGGACTATTACAAGGCCAAGATCAGGCCAAATTTCTCAAAGGAGCGCCAACTGTTAAATCGGGGCCAGGAGCTCCGTAGTTCAATATCTGGAGTGATTCAGGGATACACCACTCAAGTCTGGCTCTGCAGGACATGCCTTAGTTTGAGGACTCGAGTCAGAGTACAAAGAAGTGGAACGTAAGATCAGTTTAAAAGAACTCAGAAGCCCTTTAAGAAATTAAGTTTCTCTTGCTCCCGTTGCCCTGAACAGATAAACACACACGTTACCCTTCCAGCCCCCGGGCTTGTTGTGATCATCTTGGGAAGGAAAGAGGCATTACGTTCTCCCCCTTTCTCTGTGAGGAGCGATGGGGAGCCAGCTGATGCCTGAGTGTGGCGAAGTTCTCAGCCCACACGAGAACTCCTGAGGCCAGCTGCTGCTGTTCTCTTGAATTTGCAACCACCTCTTCTCATGGGCGAAAAGGAAAAACAACTCTATTTCAGAAGTAGGGCGCTGAGCAGAGTTTACATAATGGGGAAAGTGAGAAGAGCCCTCTCTCCAGGAGCTGTGGGTGAGAAGTTCAGAGCTAGCTGGTACCTCCCTCCGTGCACCGTGTGTGGCAAAAGACATGAAACCCTGGGGATCTAGGTGCCTCTAGGTTGAGACTCTGAGTTGGTCTTCAAGAGTCTGGCTATGGCCCACTATTTTAGATAAAGTCCGATTATTAAACAGTTTTTAAATGGGCGAAGCTTTGTTACACTTTTGAAAAAATTGTTAGAAATGCAGATTACAAATCAGTGACAGGCAATCCCAAATGGTTTCTGTTTTTGAATTTCACTTTACAATCAGTGAAAATGAAGGTGTCCAGTTGGCTGGTGTCAGTTTCTAAGCCATGTTTTTGCCTGTGAAGAATCCACTGGTCCATCACACAGATTAATAGCTTTTCATCAGAGAGCTAAACGTAGAAACCAAGCAAGCAAACAAAATCACACACACACCCCTACATATGGACGCTCAACACACCCTACCTTTGCATGTTTCTTCTTTAAAGAATTTAGCTCCTTCTGTTGTTTCTTTAAATGCTTCAAGTAAGCCTGTGGAAGAAACAAAGAGGGTCCCAAATCAGTTTTTTGTAGCCATGATGAATACACCTGGTGAGAAACAAAAATATTTTGGTGCCAGCAATATGTGTCACACAAGAGTGCTTGCAAAATGAGTTATTTTACCTTCATCTGCTTTAAATCTTCTATCCTCACTTGAGGGATAAGTTCGATACCTTTAAAAAAAAATGAAATCACTGTGTGTATTAAAAATTAGAGATAGCGGATAATACAAAATTCACCATTTTGAAATCTCATCCAAAGACTTTGAAGCAGCTTTACATGTAAGGTTATGGATATAAGCATCTTAATTTTTTATTACAAAGCAATTAACTAGATGCTTAATTGGCAGGCTTATCGTCTTAGGTGAGGTTCCTTAGGAGCAGAGCCTCAGCTGGAGTTCTGTGTGCACATGACTTACTGAGGGAAGGCTCTCAGGAGAAACCCGAAGGGACCGAGAGAAGCAGAATGGGGCAGAGGACGAAGCACGGTGCATTTCTAGCTGAAATCCAACCTGACCCTGCAGCGAGCTCTTCAGCATAAACGGCCATCCGAAATTGCTCTACCTCGAGGTGAGGAGACTGGGCTTTCGTAACCCCCGAACCGTCAGCCGGTGGCTTCAGAGGTGGTACAAAACCTTCCAGGCATTTCCAGGCAAGGGAACTCCCACAGTCTGAGGGCCATCCTTTGAGAAAGTGGCAGCTGCTATTTGCAATCAGCCAATACACAGAGCGGCTGGAGGGAGGGGGTGCTAACCCCACAAAGGAGATCTGATCAGGCACCACAGACTCTGTTAACGTTACTTATATCTTTGTATTTCAGGGCATATCATACCAGTCAACCACCTCCCTCTTCATTGTCATCAAAGAACAAAACATGTTTTTCTTAGCTTCTTTTACCAAATGTAGTCTTTGAACAGTAGGCTACTGGGCACAGCCATGCCTTCATCGTACAGGAAATCCTAGAATCAAACCGTTGTATAACAGGGTGCTGTCATGAGGACCCGGAGTCACACACTCAATTATCCTGCTACTGGAGTGATGCTAGGCCAGGTGTCGCCATGGCAACCAGAGTTGTAGAAGAATCCCCAAACATTTTCTGTTTGACTGCAGATTTTCATCTCAGACAAACAAGATGAATGTGTGCTCCGCACTATAACTGATTTCCATTAGACTCCCAAAACCGAGGGATGAGATATTCAAGAAAGATAGGCATGGAGTCCCCCAGGCACTTGTTTTGCACTTTTGTTCATTTTAAGAAGATGTGCACAGCTAGTGTGAGGGTGGGAAGGCAGGAAATGGAGTCACAGCTAAGAGAAATCAGCCCTGTGATCTATACCATTTATGATAGAGGCATCCAGAGAACCCGAGGTGGTTCTCTGATCTCTCAAATCTGACGTCACAAGCCAACTCCCTGCTTTACTGCCGAGAGTGAGGGGCGCTGTAGGGCAGAGATGTGAATCCTCATCTACAAAATGATCGGAGGACTGGGGTGCAAGCACGGTCCTCCAGACAGCTAACAAATATTAAGGCTTAATCCAGTCCAATGACACTTCTCTTTTGGTCTTGGTTAAAGTAAATCTTGATTAACAGGAACCTATGAAAACATGAACTTGTTTTACATTTTTTGAGAAAGACAGAAATAACTTGTAAAAATTTTTGTTCCTACAAATGATGTAGCTAGGAAACACCTACACTCTGCAGAACAGGGACTGGTACGTGCTCAATTCCCTCTGCGGGCCCACAGAAGGGTGTATAGCGGAACTTTTGGCGACTGTGGCAGTGTTCTATGTGGGAACTGTCCAACGGAGAGCCACTAGCCACGTGTGGCTCTGGGCACCTGAAACGTGGAGAGCGCAACTGAAGAGTTCAAGTGTCAATTTTAACGTTGAAATCTACACAGCCACATGTGGCTAGTGGCTATGACACTGGCCAGTGCAGTTCTACAAGATTCCCTGGTTAAGGGAAGGGTTAAGTATGGCACTTTGGGCTCCAAAGATTGTAGCTAATTAAAGTTGCACTATGTAAATTTTTTGTTTTTATTCACAAAGCTCAAAAAGAAATTGTTTGCTCTCAAGCCATCATTAGAAGGCCAACTTGGAGTTTCATTTTCTTAATTCCTTATTCTTAAGATTAAACAGAAAATCAAGCAGCACTGGTGCAGATAGTGCTGGGCTGCATGTCTAAGAGATATCATTTAGAACTTTCTTACCTCCACAGATGTGGGCAGCAAATGCTACCGGGCTCTACCCGTTTACCTTGCTTTTTCTACATTAGCCCATTCTATTGACTTCCAGTGGCCAGCACCTGCATTTCCTCACCTGAGGAAGTTACCTGAGAACTCTCTCTCCAAAACATGCGTTACCACCCTTCTGTCCATCTAGAATCATTAAGGGGATTTATCCCTCCTCCAGGGGCTCTCAACAAAAGACTGACTGTAGTTGAAGTATATGTCCCCCTGCCTCTGAGGTATGTGTCCAACACCATCCCTCATGGCGTTCCCAGGAGCACTGAGCTCCAGGTGCCTCAATGGAAACTTGGAAACACTCTGATTACTGGCTACCTTGTCTTCCTTGGGTCCCTTCCCCAAGCCCCTAAACTACTTGCATTTGAAAACTTGTCTCAGGGTCTGCTTTGGGGATGACCAAATCAAGATAGTTCTCTAGAAAGAAGCTTGCCTTTTCAAATGACACCTCTTCCCACAAATTCCACTGGAGTAGTTTATTTCTTCTCTTGACCCCTGACTCCCCAGTTCAGATAGGAGTGAGAAGAACACCTATAAACTTCCCTCTTGCACTTCTCTGCCATTCTCCTAAAAGCTACCATGCAAAAGATTGGGCCCCCCCACTTAGACCAGGTTCTGCTGAGCCTGGTTACCTCCACATGTGTCCTTCTAAATTGTACAGTCATCTGCTCCCTGAACTTCAGTATCTGGCTCATGAGAAGAATATCCATGAGAAGAATCCATTTCATGCCTTTCTACTCAAGTCAGAGCTGCATTTCAAAGCCCAGCTCAAATGGGATCTCACCCAGAAGTCTTTCTTCTGGAACACTTGCTGGAAGGGACACCCTCTCCCCTTCTGTTTCTTAGGGGTCAGCCCTCATTGACCACTGCCCGGCCTGGCTGTTGTGTGGGAGCCTGTCCTACATTACCCCTCTAGCCACATGAGGTCCCTGAAGGTGTGAAGGCATTTCTCACAGAACCTGGTACTGTCACTTAGAGTAGGCTTCCAATTTTCATGAATAAAAGGTCAAAAGGAAACAGCATGTAGAGCCTCCTTCTCAGGGTGTCTGTTGAGGAGACTGGACCGGAAATGAGAGCCTCTTGGCTTCCTCCAACGCAATCTTATTTGGAACCAGGGGTGAGACCATTCTCAACACAAACACATTCCCTTCTAGAACCAGAATCACTTCTGTCTTCTGTAAGCTGGTCACACTACCATTTTTTCAGGCCATTTAACTCACTGTAATTACTAATGTCTTTATGTACGAAAGGGCATGACACTTTAAACAACACAAGAACTTTACACGAAAACTCTCCCATTTTCTACCATCTATCTCTGTTTGAATGGCTAATGTGACTAATGTCCAGTGCTGGAATGGACTGCCCAAAGCCTGTGCTATGAGCTTGCGCATGTCTCCTGGGAGGAACAAACAGCTGCAGGCAAAGTACAACTTGGGCTACTTTTGTGCAGTCCCATTTTCTAATTTGTTTCACAAAGCTCCACATACACTTAGTATCCTGCTAAATTACTAGGCTGCCTTGGTTTGGGAAAGCCTGTCATTTCTTACCTTCAACTGCAGCACTGTGTGTGCTTAAGTGTACAAACAACATGATTCGCTAACATCAAGGGCACTGCGTTCCCATATAAATGGGAAATATACCCACTGAGTAGAAAACCGTTAGAAATTCTTATCAAAGAAGAGTGAGTTTGGTAAATGCTTCAGGATCGAGGAGGAAGCTCAAAATGTTTCATTCCCAGTGTGGGATGGGCACCATCCACTCAGAACGAATGGCTGGCCAGTAAGCATGGAAGTCAATTTTAAATGAGCAGAATGATTGTGGCCCCACATACCAGCTGAATGTTAGCACATGGGACACCTAATTCCTTGCATGACACCTCTTAGGATATCTTGTTTCATCCACAGGAAACCATATAGAATTGGCCTTCAAATGCCCATCTGATAATTTTACAAATCACGGATGCTAAGTATCTACTTATGGGGGCAATCTGTCAAGAAGGGAATCTAGAAATATATGAACAATGATGATTCTTTTGGTCCACGAGTCCACTGCCCGTACAGATGAGTGCCTGTGGGGTTATCCAGGAGAGTGTGGGGATGACTTAGTAGGTTCACTATGTGGAAATTCTTTTCATTAGGGAGCCTGAATTTAAACATGTTCTAAAACTATGGATATTGTACCCAGGGCCCTAAGTCGCAGGGGATCTAGCAGATGAGACTAATGTTGACTCCCTGTTAAACACTCGGGGAAAGTAAGCAGTCTGTCCAATCTACAAGAAACACGCTGCTCTTGAGCTTTACGGGGCAATGAAAATTGGCGTAATTAGCAATTCTAAATGCCCTCATTGAAGACTCTTCAAAAAGAGGATAAGATTGCCAGAACAGATAAGGAGCCCAAACCCCTCCCCTTTACCTTTCTTGGCTTCCACGCCAGACCCCAGCGCCGCTGTGGTGGTTGGTCTGAGCTCGGAGCTGCTCTGTGGGGTCACGTTTGCTTTGGCAGTGTTGGCTTTTCCTTTCTTGTCATTCTTAGAAGTATCACTGGGCACATCTGCTATGTCACTCTGGAGCAGAAATGTTTATGTTAACCTACATGAATGCCACGCCACCTCCCATTCAACCGTCTTGTGTTTTCTCTATTTTACTGAATGCAGTTTGAACCACTCAGCATCTCCCCTACAACTCTCTTTTAACGGATCATTGCCTGGCAGGAGAAAAGATAACATGGTTTTCTCAGGCTTGAGGCCAAGGATGAAGCCAAGGAAAAAAGATGCCACTCTTTTACAAGTAGGGTACGGTAAAGGGAACTTTAAAGACAAAGGAACAAACAAGGCAAGTGTGCACAGAAATGGCGTAAGGTTGGATGCAAGACTGGTAAATAACAGAGACACATAAATGTCAATTTCAGTAATTCACTGACTTGGGTTAGCTGGTATTCCAGTGTATCACTAAAGCATCCTGTATCTGAAACATTCCTAAAAGCATTATGGATTTCCATTTCATTTATTAAATATGTTTTCCATTTTATTTATTAAATATGCTACACTTTTACAGACCCTTGAAACTATTTTGTTGAATTGATAAATTCAATTTCAAAACCGCTCTTCAAGTTTGCTATATGAATTTATTACTTTGTCTTGCTCTTATAACCACTGACCACCAAACTACCCCAGCTTGGCTGTCCTCAGTCAACCATTGCTACTTACAGTTTCAATGCCCATAGCTCTCATTTGGTCTGCTCTCTTTTCCGTAATGGAAAGAAATTTCTTTGGATCTGATAAAGCATCCACAATATCTGAAAAAAACCAAAAAAGTCCGGGGGCTGTTGAGTCTCTGTTTTATTCTACACACCCAGGAAAATTCAGCTAATGAACAATTCATAATCCTGGACCCCTGTTATGTCTTAAGTACCTTCTCCTAGGACATAAGACAAAGTTAGGAAGGTGCAGCCAGTTACAGAAAATAAGAAATAAGTAAGGGCAAGGATCAAAGGCCAGATGACTTTCTCCTATTTTCTCTTTGGTTTTTGTCCAACTAAAGATGACAGGGTGGCAGGGTGAGCCAAGTGAATTGCCTTGGGTTCTTGACTCTTTACTTATGATCAGGTTGATTCATGCCCCAGCTGAATTTCTTCATCTGAAAATTAGGGCTGATACCACCCACTTTGAAGGGATACGATGAGTATTCAATGAGATGGTAAATGTAAAAAGTCCTTGGAACATAGTAGACACTGCCAGTATCTAAATCTTATTTTTAGATAAGAAGGCTAATACATATTTAAAGCCAATTTGGGTTCCACGGTAGTTAAAACGAAGTATTTCTCCAGCAACCTCTCAGCTACACCTTGCACTTAAAAACAGTAAAATTTCACATTTTGTATGTCATTTGAAGAGTTCCAAGTACTTTCCAGCAGAATCTCATGAAATTTTGCATTAGTTACCAATACTACAGAAGTAATATTTATTCTCATTACCTTAAAACAGTATCTAATTTACAATTTTCAAAAACTCTACGTATATCAATTTCCTCCAGTAAAATCACCCTCCTAATTATAGTTTTAAGATACTTTCTCTCAGTTGAATCTTTATCCTCTTATAGAAAATAATACATATACATGATAAACATTCAGACATACAAAATGTAAAAATCTCCTGTCCTGCCAATCCTACCTCTTATATATACTGTTATCCATTTTTTATCCTTATTAAAAACAACAACAACAAAAAAACCGAACTACAAATGGGTTCACAGTTTTCTGCACCTATTTTTTATTTTAAACTTCACATATCTTGGAGATACTTGTCAGTAATGTAGATCTATTATGTTACTTTTAAGGGTTGCTTAAATATTCCATGTTTGGAATGACTATAGTTTCTTTAACGGTGTTCCTTATAATAGACTATTAGATTACTTCCAATTCTTTGCTATTATAAAGAGTATTGCAGTGAAGATCCTGGAATGTTCAAATCTTAGAGCACACATTTGCAGTGTCCACAGTATAAACGCCTAGAAGTTAGAATGATGTGTAAGGGTATTTGTCCTTTTGGTAGGAGTATTGCCAAGTTGCCCTCAAAGAAGTTGCATCAATTTATTTTCTTCTACCAGAAGTATATGAGGAGGTCTGAATCTAGGTATCACTTAGGTCCCTAAGAACTCTTTGCCTCGTAGAGGGGAATGTGATCAAATTAGCTCTTAAATCTTGCTTAGGAAAAATGACAGATAATCATTTTTTTTGAAAGAAAGTTCTAAGAATATATTTACCTACTTTAAGTCCAAATTATGAACATTTTCAGGCATACACAGAAGTAGAGAGAAAGGTAAAAGAACCCCGGATATACTGCTGAAGTCCTAAGAGTTATAAACAGTCTGCTACATCTCCTTTATCTGTCATCCTTCCCTTTCTTTCTCTCCTCTCTCTGCTGACACATTTTGAGGCAAATTCCAGACACTATAACATTTCATTCCTAATTCTCTACGCGTCTCTAAAAAAGGGCATTTTCTTTCAGAACCAACTGCACGAGCACTATATCCAACAAAGTTGGCATTAATTCCTTACCACGAATAAATGGCCCATCTTAATATTTCCTCTATTTACAATTAATTTGTTTGAATCAAGATATAAGATATAAAGCCCATACTATGTCTCTGAGAACGAAGCCTCTTAAATTTTCTTTAATCTAGACTAGTTCCTGCTACTATTTATTTTTTGTAATTTATAGATTTGTTGAGGAGACAGATCAGGTATCCTATAAAATGTCCCACATTCTGAGTATCAGTGCTTCCTTGTTGTGTCATGTAGGCTTGACTTTCCCTTTTTATATGAAGACTCCAGTGGAGGTAGTGTGACTTCATACGGGTCCCACGCAAGCAGATAAAGCTTGATTGCCCCACTTGTCCTGGTGCTAAACTCATTGATTGGCTCAGGACTTTTAATCCATCTGTGTTGGATTCTCAGGTGCCTCCTCCTTGCATTTGTCCACACTGTCACAGGGCAAGGTGAAACTCACAGTGTGCCCACTGAACCCCCTGCCCTCTGTGGAGAAGACCTACCCAACGTTGGCCTCCCTACACACTCCCACATTGGATACACTTTGCCTTGCCTTCCCACTGATATATCTTAGTGGATGATCCCCATGGATGGCTTGTTAGGAAACAAGTACTTGCTTATCTTTAGTGATATACAATCAGGTTGAAGGTCTGGAGTGTATACGGCATTTTTCAGTGGTTACTGGTAGTCTGTTCAGTAGGAATAACAGATAACACTTTAATCACTTCCAGCTGATTATAAAACCAATAAAGCAAGACCTTAAAGTGTGAAATGACCCATAATCCTTCCAAACTAACCAAGCTACTTTCATTTTTGTACACTCTTGCGTCATTTTTTCCACATGAATACATATTTTATATGATTTAAAATTATATAATCTCTTTTCATTTATTATTAGGTTTTACCTGTATAGTTTTAAAACTTACCTTTATTGAATGAATAATGTTCCATTGAGTTTATGTACTAAACTATTCTGTACTGCTAGATATTTAGATGAACTTTCATTTTTTTTTATGAAAGATGACTTTGCAAGAAATAGGTTAGTACAGAAAGAGATCATTTCCTTTTATCAGAAAATGTGTGGTTGAGATACATAAGATAGTAACTTACATCCTTGATGAGAATTATTAACAAAATTTGTTCCTAATAAGCTTTAAAATAGTTATTTAAGAATATTTAATGGAAGGAGTGGGTACTAAGAAAATAAAGCAGAATTAAGAGGGTATAGTAAGATGAATAATGCCCTTCAACATTCATGACTGCTGGGGACCTCAGAACTCGAGCTTACTTACGAATAGGGTCTTTGCATATGTAATTAAAGACTGAGATGGCACTGGATTAGGGTAGGCTCTAAATCCAATGATTTGTGCCCTTATAAGATGAGGAGAGGGCACACAGACACAACGAGAAAAAAGGCTAGGAGATGACAAAGACCGAGAATGGAATAATGCAGCTACAAGCCAAGGAATGCTGAGGAGTGCTAGGAGCCACCAGGAGCTAGGAAGAGGCAAGGAAGGATTTCTCCAAGAGGTGCCAAATCTAGGATTTCAAACTTCTAGTCTCCAGAACTGAGAATAAATTTCTGTTGTTTCAAGTCTCCCAGTTTGTGGCAAATTTGATTACCAATGGTAACTGAGAAAAAAAAATTTTTTTTTTTTTAAAGGAGATAGAAGTTTATTTGGTACCTTGCAAGGGAGCAGTGGGCAAGGCAGCAAAGGAGAGACAGTCTGTCACTAGGCCGGTCATGAGGTGGTGGTGAGGGGCCATAGTTGTAGGGCAGAGTGAGTAGTCCATTGTTTAGTTAGGGCCTACGGCTATTTCGAAGTAGGTCGCTTAATGAGCCTGTTTGCATAAGCTGTGGGCCCTTTTGCCTTGCTCAATGTTCCATTGCTCAAGCCTGTTGCCTAAAAGCCTGAAAGGGCCTCTATATCCCCCCCTGACAGATCCACAATGACAAATCTATGGCATTTGGGTGGAGGTCTCATCTTCAGTAGCTTCTTCCTGCTGAATGAGGGGTGGAGAGATGTCCCCACTTATGGGTCAACGTTGGTGAGTTGGGAATTTATACGTAGGAACTACAAATGGCAGAGTCAACTGAATCCAAGGTAGGTAAGATACACGAATTTCCCTGAGTAGAAAGAATTATCTGTCAGCTTGGAATTATGGCAGCAAAGGAATCTTCTATTCTTGGGCATATCTTTCAAATAAAGTAGGCTTTCTCATTGTTAACAAGAAGCATCCACCAGCCCCTGGAGACCTCTCAAGGACCCATCATGGTTTGATCAAAGAATACATTGATTCCCAGAGTATTCCTCCTGTTTCCTGCAGCAATGACTTGGTCCCAGCCTTGAGAGTTGATTCTACACAGTTCAGAATGAGAAGATAGGTGCTATATTTTATAACATACAGTCACGAAACAGTATGTAAACTAGGTCATATATTGTTTTGTATCACATGGACGAACTGGTTAAGATGTTCTTATCAGCCATCTGCTGGAGGATTATGTAGATAAGAGTCTAAATTATCCATCCAAATAAGATGCTGCAGATTTATCCATTAGTTGGATAAATATCATTACTTAAATCCATCTTCAATTACCAATATTAACAATTCTAGAAGCTTTTGGAGAATTACGTTCCCAGATCCTGAAATCTTGCCTTGTTACTCGAGTTTAAATGAGATGCCTTTTTCATAGTTACACATGCCTTTAAAATTTTTCTAGTATACAACATAACTCAATATAATACTGTTTTTCATCAAACGGCAACAAAAACACACAAAGTGTAAATAAGGCTTGTTCAAACTGAATCACATGGGACAGAAAGGAGATGATGAAATGCCTTGTACAAGGCTTAGGTTACTTGAAACAGGCACTTCAATCCTGGCATTTCTGAATAATAAATTGGATACTTCTAGGACACGGGATTTGCCATGTGGTGGCAGGTGCTGGTTCTGCAGCCAGAGTAACAGATCACTGCAGAGCGCAGCAACTGGGATAGTTCCACCAAAATTTTTCAGCAAAAGGGCTCAGGATGACGGTGTTAAGGCCTGTCGTGGCTTCTTTTCTGTTGTAACTTAGTTTCTCCTCTGACCAGAGCCACAGACACCTGACTTTTAAAGAACACTTTACACACATACATATATTATACATGCACATATATTTATATGTAAATATGCTGCATATCAAAAAAGGAAACCGATTTTTAATAACTTAGTATAACCAGAGAATGAGAAGCTGTCCCTCCAATATCTCATACCTCTATGTGCTTGTATAACTCTATTAGAGAATGTTATTTTTCTTTGTCTCAGGCCAGGAAAAAGAAAATGACTCTGGCATATTCTTGGCCAAATATCTGCATATTCAAGTAAACTGGTTATCTTTCTTTGGTGCCAATAGGACATTTCATGGGGATCCGCCCCTTGTATTGGAGGAAGGCTGTGGCTAGGCAGATCCCATGTAGTTCTGCATTCCACAGGACAACCCCCTGTGGCAAGAGTGAAGTTCAGATGGTGGTCAGCATTGACTTGTGTGCTAGGCGTGTCTAGGGACAGGCCACGCTGACCACCTAACAGGGTAGAGACCTGTGCACCCAAGCCTCTGATTCTGCAGAACCCACAGGGGGAGCTGAAACCTCCTGGATGTCGAGAGGCCAAGGCACAGGCTCTGGAACCTTCTTTTTAAAATGCAACCGGTCTGCCTTTTCTCATTTGCTTCTTTCTTCTGGACTTAACAGAAGTTTTACTTATTTGTACTTAAAAAAATACCATCTATTTCTAGGTTTAGTGCCATTTCCAAAAATCTGGTCACTCTTGGTGAAGATTTTCCATGTATATTCGTTTTTTTCCTCCTCCTTCCCTCCTACCTATTCCTCCTTATTTCCATGCAGGGTTGAAAGCACAATTTAAGCATCCCCCCTGAACTGAAAAGAAGATAGCAATTCCTCAGAACAGACTTCCAGATACTTGCTGGCTTCTCAAGGGAGCTCTGTCTTTTGTTTGCTCATTTGTTTAATGGTTGTTTTTCAAGGCATTTAACTTAGGTGCCTTGGCGGTGAGCACCAACCCCGTGGCACTTAGATGGCTTGGCCCCATGTGCTTACTCTTAGCTCAGGCTCCCTCCTGTTCTCCATTCTACTGTTTCTATGTTAGCAAGAGGTAAAGGCAGCAGAAAAATTTATGTTCCCCTAATGGCTGCAAAGTGATGTTAAAAAAGATCAACGAATCCCCTAACTATGATTTTAGATGAGGTCTTTTAGCTCCTACCAAACAATTAAGCATTTCCCAAGTTGCATTTCTAAAAAAGGAAAAGATACATTAGGTGTGGTGGGGTCAAAGATCCTGTGGTCAAAGAGGACTGGGAAATGCTGATGTGTTCCCCTCTGCTCCGGCTCCACAGTAGATCCCAAGGAATGCAATCGGGAGCCTGTTTAAATTCGCCTAGCCGGGCAACTTCTGAGGTTATGTCTCTATAATTCACCCTGCCCCCTGCTCTGGAACTTTTCTTCTTGGTGTTCTTACCAATTTTTCTGTAGTTCAGAGGAAGCTATCAAAATAGATACCACTGCAATGCAAATCAATTTTTCCACAAATATTTGATTGACTAAAGCGTTTTAGCATCCACAAAGGAAAGGACAAAATAAATGGAAGGACTTTAAATTCTATCAGGAAATCCTGAGATCATAGCCCAGGAATGGCATCTTAATTAATGATGTTCCACCTCTGGGACTATGTCATGTACGGAACAGCCCACTCTCTTTGCAGAGGGTTTGGAAAGCAACCCTGTAAAGACGCTGGGCAGAGAGAACAAGAAACACCCACCCCCAGCCCCCCTGATGTATCTTTAATCACAAGGCAGGCGGAAAGGGGAGCTGGCAAATAAACAAAGGGCTGCTTCATCTTTGCTTGCATAAAACAGCCAAGGTGCAGAAATCAAAACCTCCAGCTACAGAAGCAGGGACGAGCACTGCTCCATGAACGAGGGCTGAGCGGCTCATACAACCCATCTCGGAGCGATATTTCTATACAATGCTGATGTGCCATGTATTCCAGAAGCAGGCCATCAACTCTCTTATTTGTTCTCCTTAGCACTCAGTGATAATAAAAGCTATAGAAATGATCAAACCCATCAAAAGCAACAGTGGGTGGGACAAGAGAAAGACTAAGGCTCATTTGTTTGCTATCTGCTTGGGAACTCCTTCCGGTCACCAGCAGCAGTGGCTCGCAGTGATAAAGCCGGGGCCAAGGGTAAGTGCTGATGTCCTCCGCATTTGTCCTAAAGATGAGGTGGCAAAGACAACCCCAGTACTCAAGGCTCACTGGATTTGGCAAAGGAGAAGTCACCTTAGCACCCAACCCAGCATTTTTCTTTCGTGTAGGCGTGTGAGGGTAAACGAGAGGGCCGTTTTACTAGACACTCAGTAGAAAAATTCCAAAGAAATTAAAGTCTTTTTGACTCATTCCTAGTCATCCCCCTCCAAATGTCACCATTTGTTTTTTTTTTTTTTTTTCATGTGGAAGTTTAGTTTCTGATAGTTAAGAGTCGTCATCTGTCTTCTTCGGCCTGGGGATACTTTACCACCACCTGGCTTAGGAACAGAACCATCTGTGGAGAGAGCTCAGAAGGGCTAGCAGCCATCTTTGCTCGGTGTTTTCTTGCGTGTGTCTGCAGTTACTCTACAGAGATGAGGAGGAGAAGTGGTTGCACTAAAATACCCGGCCTCTGACTCCTGACAGGGCAAGGAAAGAAAACACGGAACTGACAGGAGAAGAGAAGGGTCAGGGTGGAAAATACTGGATCTGGACCCAAATCACGTTGGGAGGAACTGGGGCAGCCCAGAGTTCAAAGCTTCTAAACACCACCATATGCAAGAAGGTGAGAACAGTTAAGGGCAACTGCAGAAGTACCCAGTTGTCTCCATCAGGAGGGATTCCTCATCCTCTGGTGACCTCACAGCACAGAACCCCAATAAATAAATGACCCAAAGCTCCTGCCAATGCCCAAATCCTCCCTAAGGAATTGTCTTAACTTGGAAAAGCCTTTTAGGAACATTTTTCTTGTTTCTATAAAATGATGCCACCCACCTGACGTTACTGAGATTTAAAATACATTTAAAAATCATGTAGAACATTGAGTTGCTGTTGCTTAAAGAAAATCATGGTAAAATTACTAATGCATTAGAATTCCGAAACTCTGTAGTAGGCACAGAATTAAAAGATTTTTCTTACAATGATGAATTGCTTATGACAAAACAGTTTACTGCAGCAAAGTAAAGGGCAAAGTTGGGGAGAAGAAAATAGAACGAATGGATTTTTCTTGAGCTTGTCACAAATAAACACAAATGAAAAAAAGTTAACGTAAGGATTGCTGTGGTCAGGTACTGTTCCTAAGCCGTGGGGCTCCAACTAGTGTCCGCTGGTACCTAAGTGGCCACAATGAAACAGCATCCTGTTAGGCCAAGAAAAATAGACAGTGTTTGAATCCCCAACCATTACCTTCATAGAATTTTTTCTAGACATTGAGATGTATTTGAGACTACTTTGGAAGTTATACGAGAGAGAGACAGACAGACAAACTTAGGAGTCAATTAAAATTTGATTTAAACAATTACTTAAAAAAAGAGAAATAACCCAATTAAAAAAAACCCAAAAAACCAACAAACAAAAAACCCCCACAAAGGGTACTAGAGAGTATTTTTCAGGAAAAGGAATGCAAATGACCAAGAAACACATGAAATATACTCAATCTGACTCATAATTGTAAATACACAAATTAAAATGATAAGATACCACTTTTATTACCATTACTGAAAAAAAAAAAAGAATTTTTTAGAATCCAGAACTGACCATGGTGAATGAGAATAGGCAGTCTCAAAGATAATGGGTGGGAGTACATACTGATCCAACCAAAGGGCTGACTAAAGAGACAGTGGTATAAACATATAATGGAATAGTATATAACTTTAAAAAATAATTTAAAAGTCTTATATGTATTGGCAGGAATGTTCTCCATGATATATTATGTAAAGAAAGCAAAGCATAGAGCAGGGTGTATTATATTATCTTTTTGGGTTTAATTAAAAAGGAAATATATGTGTATATACACAGAAACGGTGCATTTATGCATATACATATTTATTACATAAATATGTATATTACATATACACAGATATGCTTCATGTTTTATAACCTTAGGCTGTTTTAATACATTCATATCTTTCTTTTATTTAAAAATGTTATCAATGGGGCACCTGGGTGGCTCAATCGGTTAAGCATCTGCCTTCAACTCAGGTCATGATCCCAGGGTCCTGAGATTGAGTCCCGCATCAGGCTCCTTGCTCAGCGAGGAGCCTGCTTCTCCCTCTGCCTGCCACTCCCCCTTCTTGTGCACAAACTCTCTCTCTGACAAATAAATAAATAAAATATTTTTAAATATTTAATATATATATTTTAAAATATATATATATTTTAAAAATTTAATATATATATATATATTAAACTCTCCTTTGTGCTATTTTCATATTATACTGCTGTTATAGAGAAATAGGGCAAAATACAATTTTTAAAAAGTTACAGAGGTTACATATGCTTACTTAAATGATCCAGAAGTAATAAGAAGAGTCCTGCCATATGGGATGGTGTGTTCTCTGTGATGTTCCTGGCAGTTGTCCAACGCAGTGGGTCAGCTCCACTAAACCCTCACCCCCATTCTCGAAGAGATAACTACTCTTAAACTTGGGTGTATATCCTACCAGAATTTTTTCTATCTACTTTATGTATATGTATAAACAGATAGTTAAGGGTCTTTGTAGGTAATACTGGGATCATTTTGCAATTTACTTTTTCCCTTGGTAATAAATCCCTGTCATCTTTCTGTTCTGAACACTGAGATCCAAGTCATTATTTTTAATAGATACATGGTCCTCTACAGAATGGCCTTCCGTATTTTATCAGTCTCTACTGATGGACTCAGGTTGTTTCTGATCTTTTTTATACAAATAATGCTGTATGAAATTATACCATGGATTTTAAAAGAATGGTTTGATTTTAGCTATCTGATTAAAGAAATACATAATTCCTAGGTTAAATATTTGGTGAATTATAAAAGTTGAAATTTCATTAGCTTGGTCAGGCATAAGAGGTCTTACTAATATAATTAATCTAAACTTGTGAAGTGATTTTGGACAAACTGACCCACCTAAAAGCTAAGAAAATATAATTTACCAAATTACTTAGTGTCCTGAAAATGTGAATAGTTTCCTTAAGGGGCCAAACTTATTCATCAAGAGCACACTCTTCATGAGAAGTGACACTAGCTTTTCAGGACACATCGTCAAACACGGACCAGAACTTTTCAGGTTTTGCACCATATACCCTTGTGTTTCAGCTTCCTCAGAATATGCAAATAAATCCAGCATTTTTCTTATCAAGGCCTTGGCCTGGGCTGCTTCCCTGTCCAGATAGAAAATCAGTTTACCTCTCTGTCGTGATTCATCTTTCAAGGTCCCAACAGCCACGGAAGTACCCTTCAACCCCACTCTGATTAATCACTTCTTATTTTAATGCTCCAACACCCTCTGGCTTACTACCTGTGGGCACTGATGTAACAAATTACACTTACTTACATATATGCACATATATATGTGTACAGGGTTGGAAAATTCTTGAGGATAAGCGTAGACGACTTTTTCAACTTTGTATCTCTTACCCATACAGTAGATACTAAATAATAATGACTACATCTTTTCCCTTGAGAAAAATATTTTAAATGAATGTACTAAGAAATTGTTCTTACTGATTAAACTAGTAAATGTTAAAAAAAAGTTATATCTCATACACTGCTGATGGGTTATTTTGCAATCTGTATGTTAAGTTTTAAATATACACACAACTCTTTCCACTTCAAAGAATTCATCTTCAGGAAGTGATCATGAATATTTCCAAGGCTTTACATTTAGGGTCCTGGGCACAAAATTTTTTATAAGAAAAAAAAAGGAAATGACTTCAGTGTTTATCAATAACTAAATTATGGATAATTATGGATACATAAAATGGAATCCCATGCAGCTAATAAAAATATTTCGTGACATGGAAAAATATTGTCTATTAAGTGGAAAAAAATTAACTCTCTGAAGTAATGAGTCCAAATGACTATGTACAGTAAGATCTATTTAATTAAAGTAGAAGAAATGAAATTGAAAGTAAAGGGACCAAAATGGCAACAGAGCTCTCCCCGGGAGGTGGATTTATGGACGACCCTTTTATTCTTTGTGCTGGAAGAATCTCTTTCTGATACATATATTATTTTGCCTACTTTTAAATTAAAGATTTGAGAGAGTGTGTGGGCCCACCTGAGCAGGGGGAAGAGCAGAGGGGGGAGGGACAGGGAGGAGAGAGAATCTCCAGCAGACTCCACACTGAGCTCAAAGCCCAACCTGGGTCTCCATCTCACACCCCTGAGATCATGACCTGAGCCTAAACCAAGATTTGGCTGCTTAAATGACTGAGCCGCACACATGCCCCTATTTTGCCTTTTACAGAATAAAACCTACCAAACATATTTGTGGGATGAATAAATCCATATTATCTTTCTTCGGCCATATAAAAATCTGGGATCTATAGCAACAATTTGCTTTTTTTTTTCCCACTAGGAAATGCTAGCATGCAAGGCTGCAGAGTTTCATTTTGAACTTTTCCCTATAGAATCAACATAGACTATCAATGTCCTAGGGAACAGGGACTCTATAGATTTCCTGCTCTGAGGACTCAAAACTTAAATGTTCAGATCTGAATGTGGGAGGTTACGCAGATGGAGTAAGAACAGCACACTGTGTAAGTCAAGAGGCCATAAAGAAAATCAGAAAGTAAGAAAAAGACGGTTCTCATATTCTTATGTTGCTCTCCTCAGGTAAGTCCCTTAAGTAAATGCTCATGGTGCCTGCCCTCGGTTTCCTCACATCCAAAAGAAATTATTCAAAAATTTTGAATAAACAGTCTTGGAATGTCAAATTGAGGTTAAGACATCAGCTGCAGAATCCTCCCACCATGATAACATGCTACAGGCATTTCGAAGGCTTCCGATACGTCAGCGACCACAGTGACATGTTAGGAAAAACAAATACGTGAGACTATTTTTAAAGAGATTAATTTGAATCAGTATGCACACAAATACAGACACTGGGAATGAGCTGACATTTCTACAGACATTTCTTCGGCACAGACCTACAAGTGCCCACACCCCTTCTCCACAACTTCCGGACTCTGTGGAGAGTGCCTGACACAAAGCAGGAACTCAACAAATTATTCTTTTCCCTTCGCTATTCCAACTGCCCATTGCCCTGGAATGAATTAGAGAGTTCCATCTGAAAAGTAACCCATGCAGAGGGCAAACATGTAAGTCTTCCACCATATTTGTTTATACGGCCATTTCTAAAATGTATTAGGGATCACACACTGCCTACTTTCTAAGCTCAAGTATGTGGAACATGGTGTTAATTCATCGGCTGATGCTCATACAGACATACTGTAGGTTTTTCCTGTCTCTTTTCTTACCCACTTAACCAGCCCCACAGCATCCCACCCAGCCTCTTTTCTGTGCTGTTATATCAGCTACAGTATGTTCTGGCTTCTAATATAGGCTTTTCATTTAAAAGGAAAGAGGAGGAGGAGAAGGAGGAGAAGGAGCAGGAAGGAGTCTTTACTCTAGATTTGGTAACTGAAAAAAAAAATCCTCATGGTTCACATCCCTTCTTGAATCTGCAATCGGGTTTTTAAAGCTGAGGGTTAGAGAATATCTGCCCTCCAGAGATGCAAGCATTATTTTTAAAAAAACCCACAAAAGAACCCCCAAATCCCCAGACAAAGCTGTGATGTATGCCAGCATGCTACAGAAATTGTCTTTGTATCAACAGCATACATCCAGGTGTGCACACGTCTCTGAGCCTTGCTGCGTCCTATACTGTAATGATGAGTACTTCTCAAAAATGCTTTGAGGGAGGCAGTCGGAGCATCTTCACTTTACGGGCCAAGGAAAGAAGGTTTGCGAGGTTGTCACTGTCCCAAGGTCACCCAGCCAGGAGTTAGAATTTGCACCCTTGTTAATTTGACATTTTCACTCTGTTTCCTTAGGGTTCAACAGACTGAGAATACAGAGGATCTTTGTCTTCTTTTAACGTTCTTGACTTAATTGAGGTTATAAAAAGTTAATATGTTTGGGTATAAGCAAAATCCCATGATTTGGTCTGGGTTTTGATTTCTCCCATTGATTACCTAAGTAAAACCAAAGGTAGTCTTCTGTGGATAGATGACTGGGATTTGTTTGTGAAACTGAAATCCCTAGTGGATTTGGAAGAAAATCCAGCCATGTTGATATCTAAGTACAATTTAAAATTTTGAGGGATAACAAATGATATCTATGGTTCCATATAACTTATGTCTTCTCTCCCTTTGGATGACAGTGTAAGTAAATCCTTCACCAACATATTTGTAAAAATTGATAAACCATATAAAATCACAGTATTTTAAAATAAGAAAGAACCTTATAGATAATCCAGTCTTGCCCTTTCATTTCTTCCTAGGAAACCTGAAGTTACTATCTACCCTTGATTTCTTCGAGGCTATGGGGGTTGGCAGCACTGGTAGGAACAGACTTCTTTTTTAACCATTGGTGAAATATTTTATAATTCTAAAATTTAGGACTTCTGTACTCAAATGTTTAACTTACCTCCAAATCCATCAGGCACATATGTTTTAAGAACAATATTGCAGAAAATTGTTGGCAGTGATAATGGTTTATTTCCCTCATTTCGAAGGGAAATGTGTCGATAGCCTGCTTGGAGGCCATCCAGTGGAAGAATCCTCTGGCCTATCAGCCTGTTGTTGTCATCATACACTGCTATTCTCAAGACTGCCAGGTCAGGGAGGATTACCTGCAAACAAAGAATGGTACCTTTCATGGGTATTTTGGAAAGCCGCTCCCAAGAGCCCTGACGCTAGGAATCTGAACCATATCCACACTGTTCTTAAATGCGCCTTTGTGGTGAAAAGAAGCCCATGATTGATTTGCATTCCTAAAATATACTGCCCAAGCTGGAGTGTCTAAGCCATCGAGAAAGCAATTGAACAGTCTTCCTGGAAATCATCTCTTTGAAAATTTTAGATGAAAGGGATGTGAAAGATTACTGGTCCAACCCTTGTCATCTTTGCCCATCCCCATGCATATAATGGGCAAAAAAAGGAGATCCTGAGAGATCAAGTGACTTTCCTTAATCTCTGAGATCGGGACAGCTGGGCCTGGAATTGGGGCTCTTGCCTTTGAATCCTGGGGTCTGCCTCCTACCTGGGCTGCTTCTGATATCTAGCTTGGCCTGTTTTTAAGAATATGAAAGTACCTTTGAAGACATGCTCCGCGTATAAAGGACAATGTATGTAGAAATTTGGATTCTCCCTTTTTCTTGCACTCATCAGTTTTTAATCTATTTTGAGATATTAAATAGAGATGGGGCAGCTAAAAACATTAACATATACCCAAGACATCTACTCTTGCTATCTTCAAAACGAATAATTGGACATAAAATACGAGCTCAGCCAGCAGAATCCTAATTCAGATAGAAAATAGCAACAGTTAGAATGGCAAAGATAGACAAGGCAAGAAACAACAATTGTTGGAGAGGATGTGGAGAAAGGGGATCCCTCCCATTGTTGGTGGGAATGCAAGTTGGTACAGCCACTCTGGAAAACAGTGTGGAGGTCCCTTAAAAAGTTAAAAATTGAACTACCCTATGACCCAGCCATTGCACTACTGGGTGTTTACCCCAAAGATACAGACGTAGTAAAGAGAAGGGCCATATGCACCCCAATGTTCATAGCTGCATTGTCCACAATAGCCAAATCATGGAAGGAGCCGAGATGCCCTTCAACAGATGACTGGATTAAGAAGCTGTGGTCCATATATACAATGGAATATTACTCAGCTATCAGAAAGAACGAATTCTCAACATTTGCTGCAACATGGACGGCACTGGAGGAGATAATGCTAAGTGAAATAAGTCAAGCAGAGAAAGACAATTATCATATGATTTCTCTCATCTATGGAACATAAGAACTAGGATGATCGGTAGGGGAAGAAAGGGATAAAGAAAAGGGGGGTAATCAGAAGGGGGAATGAAACATGAGAGACTATGGACTATGAGAAACAAACTGAAGACTTCAGAGGGGAGGGGGTGGGGGAGTGGGATAGACTGGTGATGGGTAGTGGGGAGGGCACGTATTGCATGGTGCACTGGGTGTTATATGCAACTAATGAAGCATCGAACTTTACATCGGAATCCGGGGATGTACTGTATGGTGATTAACATAATATAATAAAAAAATCATTAAAAAAAAAAAAGAATCACTAGGAAAAAAAAATAGCAACAGGACCCAAGAAAATCCACTATTTTAAATCAGGGATGACTTTTCATTGGCTAGGAACAACCAAGACATCTTGGCTAATTTGAGTACTGTCTCTAAGGATAGACAATGGATCGGTTGCCTAGTTATGTCTGGAGATTATAATTTAATCCAATTTTGTGAAGATGAAGAGGAGAAATCAAGTTAAAATTCATCCAACTTCATTTACTCTATTGTTTCTCATGGGGTAAAAGGGGGCTTACCCTGTGAGATTAGTGCAAAGAGCAAAAATATTAAAAACAAGAGAGAATAAAAAGTGAAAACACTTGGTACCAGTGAAAAGCAATTTAACTTCTGAAGAACAGGGAAGGATGCAGAACCGGCATCTGGTTTCTGGGGCTTTGTAATACTATATGTACAAACCAAGGTTGAGGTCCTCCTACTTATCAAAGACAAAGAACGTCTGAAGTCAACTTTCTGAATTTCTAGAAATGTGTCTAGGGATTATTCATTCTGCCAAAGAACACTGGCCAGACTGACAACAGACCCAGCTAGAACAAACTATAAAAAACCTGGGGGAAGAAAAAAGGCCCATGACAGCTATGTATGCAATTTACACCACACCCTGTAGGAGAGAAGGTCACAGTGGGGGTTGCATGGAAATAATGGTGTTCACATTACAGGGAGAGCTTAAATCTCACAATGGCTTGTCTCATTGAACTACTGATCTTCTGTAATCCGGTTTCTGTAAACCAGTGAGCCTACTCTGAAACTGCTAATCCTCATTTTTGTTAAACTAAGCCAATGATCTGAGTTGCAGGACATACAAATGGAGCAGAAACACCAGAAATCCTGTGCCTAAAGAAGAAGCAAGAAGCTATTCTGGTCAGGATAACACAGCAAGTGAGAGAGAAAAACAGCTCTTCTTGGAAACAGCAGTACCAATGCATGGATTTTTCAATACATCTTACACCGACAAAAGAGAAACAAAGGGAAAAAAATGATTATAAGATTAAACACTGAATCATTATAGAGTATGACTGTGATTGGTTTGGGGATCAAGGTCCAGGAGTAGGAAAACCCCCCAAAATGCAAAATAGCACGTGAAGCACAGACTGTGGGGGTGGCAACAGCTACCATACTTTCTAGAAGCACAAGACAACACCAACTGACCTATTTAAGGACATTTATTGGCCTTAGTTTTGGGTGCACCATCCTACCCGTCCTCTTGGCTAAAGGAGCACTGCAAGTTACCAGCTGCTGCCAGGGCAGAAAAGAACTCTCCAGTGTATGATGACGTCCACCAGTGAGGACACATTCTAAGGAGACTGCCCTCCTGGAACTTGAGCACTGCCACACAGAAGGTGGGTTCCTTGGAGGAGGAAAGGAGAGCCAAAAGGACAAGGACAAACAGAAGTAACAATCATATTATATCTATAGAACTTACGCATTGGAAGAAGAGAAAAAGAAGACATTTGGGGTTGCATAACTGCCCCTATATCATGTAGTGTCTTTGTGTTCTATGCACTAAAATGTGGCCCCTAAGGTAGAACAGCAAGTCTGACATGTTGAAAATGTCCTACCTTCCGAAACACAAATGATTCTTCATTGTAAACTGGATTGAGTCCGTTGTTCATCACCATGCGAGTTCGGAATTCCTTACGTATGGTGTCGGTGGGCAACCCATACATATCCACTTCTACGTATGTACCAATTTTCTTATCTGATAAAAACTGACCTGATATGACCTGCAGCGACACAGAAACAGGGTGAGAGAGAAGTCAAGTCTGTGTAATTGTCAAGTCTGTGTATTACCAATAATCTGGAAGTAAGAAATCTGCTGTTCATCTTTAGAAATTTTAATCACCTATGGAAATAATGTATCATTCCTTACTAAATGAAAACATTATTGAGCAATCTATGCAAAAAAAAAACACCAAAACTGCTCAAGACAGAGGTTCTGACTTTGAGAACTGTCTATGAAAAGAAGAAAAAAATGATGAATCCTGTAATACAAAGAAATAATGTCCACAGCATCTTAATTCCACCTAAGTGCCCACATCTATGAAACAAAGTGATGGGTTCAAATATATCTTAGATTCCATCAGAACTCTGAAATTCTGCCCTCCCATACTTCACTGAATTCTTTTATAAGTCTTAGAAAGAGATGCACTGAAGAAAAAAGCAATGCTAAAATTTCTGTTGCCTGTTATCCTTTACCAATATTGACAATGGTCAGAGGTATATATTTGTAAAGACCAGCATTAAATTCCATCGATTATAAAGCCACGGGCAGACTATTTTTCATTTACTTTCCAAAGGACGATAGCCATTTAGCAGGTTTTTTTTTTCTGTTTTATTGAATAGATATTTCTGAAAGTTTTTCAAGGTAAAATCTGACATATAATAAACTGTATGTTTTAAAGTATACATATGGTCAGTTTTGACATACGCGCATATCTGTGAAACTGTCATAGTTTTCACTTTTTCAGAATGTCATGTAGTTGGAACCATGCAGTATATACTCTTTTCATTTGCTTCTTTCACTTAGTAATATGCATATAAGTTTCCTCTATGTGCTTTCATGACTTGATAGCTCATTTCTTGTCAGCACTGAATAATATCCCACTGTCTGGATGTACCACAGTTGATGTATCCAGTCACCTAATGAAGGACATCTTGGTTGTCCAATTTTTGGCAATTACGAATACAGCTGCTACAAACACCTCTGGGTAGGTTTTTGTGTGGATGTAACTTTTCAATTCATTTAGGTAAATACCAAGGAGCATGACTGCTGGATTATAGGTAAGAGCATGCATCCAATGTGGCTGCACCATTTTGCACTCCCACCAGCAATGAATGAGTTTCTATTGCTCCACATCCTCCAGAAGGTACTTTTTGGATCTGGTGTCTTCTGCTGAAAGTAGCTAATAGTTTTGCTAGTGAATAAAATGCATCTCTTAAGAAAAAAAGGGGGAATCACAAAGTTGAGAGCAACACATGGATCTTGTAACTTGACATTAAATATTTCAATGTGATTTCTTAAGGCTTTTCCAGGACCATCAGAACACACATTTTCACAATTCTGTGACAAGCAGGGGCCTTACCTGCACTGAGCAAGTGGCTGCAATAACCCCATCAACAGGAGTTTCAGAGAAGGGATCGAATGTTCGATCCGGCCGTCTCATGAAATCTGGTTTGAGGAGGTACCTGGTGGGACAAAAGCATAGAAAGAGTTTATTAGTTGTGTTTACAATGACTAAAACACTCATGCTTCAGGACCCTAAGTACTTCTTTTTCCCCATCTCTACTTTAGGAGATAGGCTTTTAGGCAGAGGATTCTAAGGACTGAAGAAACTATTCCTTTCCTATGGGTAATTCTGAAGAGAAGAAGGAAGGAAGGAATGTTTTTAGATTCCAGGCTCGGTGACATCTAGAGCTTCCTGTTACTATTATATTCTCTTGAACTTTTTAATGCCATGGACCTCTTTAGATACTTACCCTTATATGCACAAAATAAAATACAAAGAATAACAGTGAAAAACCAATTATATGAGCTCTAGTTATTAAAATATGGAGAGTACATGATACTCTATTGCATTTTAATTACTGCATTGAATTATATGATGCCAAGTTGATAACTATAATTTCAAAGTACCGATATGCATAAAATATTTTGTGAGATCTATAATAATGATATGAAAATATCTGTGATTTACATTGGTGTTAAGAGTCACAGGTACTGCTAATATTACTGTGGATTGTTGTCTCTGTTCACAGTCAAAAGAACCATGAAATATCAGTTAGAGGGAGGTGAACATAAAGATGTAATTATTTCTCTATTTATAGCCAGTGCAATTAGGGAGGAAAATGAAATAAAAGTTATCTCGGCAAGAAAGAAAAAAGTAAAACTTCTCTTTGCAGATGACATGATCTTGTATATAGAATTTAAGGAATCTCCTAAGGAGTCCACTAAAAAGTGATCAGAGGGGGCACCTGGGTGTTTCAGCAGGTTGAGTGTCCGACTCTTCGTTTTGGCTCAGGTCATGACCTCATGGGTCATGAGACCGAACTCGCACTGGGCTCCACTCTCAGTATGGAGTTTGCTTGAAGACTCTCTCCCTCTTCCCCTCCCCCACTCACACTCTCTCTTTCTAAAATCCTAAAATCTAAAGAATAAATCTTTAAAAAAACAATCAGAAGTAATAAATGAATTCAACAAGGCTGCAGGATACAAAACCAATATACAAAAATCAATTGTATTTCTAAATACCAGCAATGAACAATCCAAAAATGAAATTAAGAAGATTTCATTTACCATAGCACCAAAAAGAATAAAACACTTAGGAATAAATTTAACAAAATAAGTGCACGAACTTTGAAAGCCACAAGACACTGTTGAAAGATATTAAAGAAGATCTAAGTAAATGGAAAGACATCTTGTGTTCATGGATCAGAAGACTTACATGGTTAAGATATGGCACCATTCACCAAACTGATATACAGATTCAATCTCTATCCAAATCCCACCTGGCTTCTTTAGAAACTGACAAGCTGATCCTAAAACTCAAGGACCAACAATAGCCAAAACACCCTTGAACAAGAAACACAAAGTTGAAGGTCTCATAATTCTCAATTTCAAAACTTTCTACAAAGCAACAGTAATCAAGGCAGTGTGGTATTGGCATAAGGATGCACATATAAATCAATGAGATAGAGCTGGGAGTCCAGAAATAAATTCGTGTATCTGTGCTCAGTTGGTTTTTGACAAGGATGCCAAGATTATTCAATGGGAGAAAGAATATTCTTCTAAACAAATGTTGCTAGGACAACTGTAATGGCCACATGCAAAAGAAGAAAATCGGCCCCTATCCTCACATCATATACAAACATTAACTCAAGATGAACCAAAGACTCACACGTAAGAGCCAAAATGATAAAATTCTTAGAAGAAAAAGTAAGGATAAATCTTCGCGACTTGGCAATGGGTCTTAGACATAACATCAAAAGCATAAGCAACAAGAGAGAAAAAAAAGATAAAGCTGGCCTTATCATAAAAGCTTTTGCACTTCAAAGGACACTATTAAGACAGTGAAAAAACAAGCCACAGAATGGGAGAAAATATTTGCAAATCATATGCTATCTGATAAGAGGTTTATGTCTACAATAGGTCAAAAACAAACAACCCAGTTAAAAAAATGGACAAGTGATCTGAATACATGTTTCTCCAAATAAGAGAAACAAATGGCCAATAAGGACATGAAAAGATGCTTGGTATCATTAGTTATCAGAGAAGTGCAAATCAAAATCACAGTGAGCTGTCACTACACACACATTAGATGGCTATAGTAAAAAAGTCAGCTACCAGTAGGTGTCGACAGGGACGTATTAAAATTGGAACTCTCATACATTGTTGGTGGGAATGTGAAATGACACAGCACATTGGAAGATAGTCTGGCAGTTCCTGAAAGAGTTAAACAGAGTTGCCACATGACCCAGCAATTCCACTGTTAGTATATACCCAAGAAAAATGAAAATACATCAACACAAAAACTTGTATGTGAATGTTACAGCAGCATTATTCATAATAACCAAAAGACAGAAATAATCCAAATGTCTATCAATAGATGAATGGATATATATTTTGTGGCATAGCTACATAATGGGAAATTAGTCAACAATAGAAATAAATGAAGTACTGATATCTGCTACAACATAAACCTTGAAAGCATGATGCTAAGTGAACGATGCTAGTCACAAAAGACATATTACATGAATCCATTTCTATAAAATGTGCAGTATAGTTAAATACAGAGAGAGAGAGTAGATGGTGGTTGCTTATGGCTGGGAATAGGGAGCAGGGGACAGTGGGAAGTGATAGCGAAAGGGTATGAGTCTTCTTTGTGAGGTAAGGAAAATGTTTTGAAATTGACCCAACTACACAATGTCTGTCCCTTATGCCCTTTGATTACAGTCACATAATCTCAGCCAGATTCCATAACCACCCTGAACTTGTATCAGACAACTTCATCTAAGAAAAAAAAAATTTTGTTACAAAGGACTATAACCACAGATAGAAAAATTCCATACTAATATGAGCACCAGATAAGGGACAAGAAAGGCACTTTCCCCCAAAACTCTGGGTTGATTTTTAGGTGTAAAAGAATCAAAATTAGAGGGATCAAGTCTTTCCTATTTTTTTAGAAGCATAACTTTTACTGATTTTAACTCTAGATGATGTCAAATTTATTATCTTTTAAAATACAACCCAAAAGGATTCTAAGGCGTGACATTTCCCCTTAAAGAAAAATGCCAAGTCACATTTTTGTGGTTTTGACAAAGTTGTCATTCATTGCTATCTTCTAAGTTTGGACAAAAAAATGTTAAAGAAAATAAGCCCACATTCAATGTAGAAGTAATCCTCAGTAAAGAACCTCCAAGGAACAGCACCAATTTTTAAATCAAGGATATAGAGTGTTTCCAGAATCATTCAAATATTAAAGATGATTTTCAACTTTCACCTGTCTCCAGGAGAATGCAACCCTAAATACTAATTTAAAAATCTCTCTAACTGCACAAAAGAGATGGTTTCCTAGATTTACAGAGATCTGAGCTTTTTTTTTTTTTTTCTTCTTTTTGCGGCTAGTGTTAGCCACTGGAAAATATGATGATACAGCAAAAGTTGAAGCCTTAGGATGGAAAGTAGATGAGAAACAACAATGCTACACAGACTTCAAGTGAAGCCGACCAGCACCGGCAAAGTGTCGGACATTAGCTCCAAGGGGAGGAAACAGATGATGATTCAGGCTGTCACAGGAGGGGGAGCATTTGGAGTCTAGTTACACAGAACGAGGAATTCTGCCTACTGAGAGTGGCAGGGGCGGGGCTGTCCCCAGATTCAGTACTCTCCATTCCCCGCAGCCATTTCTGAAGGGACCCTTCTTACCGAAAATGCAAAATTGTGATATCGATGATTTCCTGGTGCCAAAAACTTTCTTCCATGTTCCCTGCTTCTGTATCTGCTTAGAAGAAAATGATCGAAAAGAAGAAGTGCCAGGGGAAAAGGGAAAGAAACTGGAGTTCAAGTCTCCAAAGCAGGCAGCCTCAGTGTAATGTGTTGATCTTACATGCTTAAAAAAATACAAGAAAGGATAGGAGAAGTTTGACAGGGCCAGGAGGTAAGTCCTGGCTTGGGGGTGACACTGACCCAGCTTGTCTTGAAGGAGTGTCTGTCTGGGGCCCAAGGATGCAGCAGAGGCTGCCACTCATTGGTGGCTGTGCAGGTCCAGGGACGCACAGTCACCAATGGGATCTGTGTCGTTACACGGGGCTCTGGAGGTAGAAGGGTTCTGGGGTTTCATGCTCTGCAGCCACTTTCTCAAATGCTCAAAAATTTGTGAACAAGAAGGCCTTCGTTTTCATTTTGCACTGGTCCTGCCTGGTGTTTTTTGGTACAGAAAATAAATTTATTCCAGGCATCCAGGTCTGTGTGGTGGATGTGGGCATAGGACAAAGCCAAGGATGAGTGAAGAGATCCGAGGATTTTCTGGGGCCTTTGTCGGGGTCTCAGAAGGCAAGAGAGGAAGGGAAGAAGGGCCTTCAGCTAGGTGGGTGGACAGCAGCCAAAAGGTCAGAGGATGGGGTCATAAGGAAGGACAGCCTATTTCATTACACCCAAGACAACATCAACTGTTCAGCACTCCACTATCTTCTTTACCAGCAGGAAAGCAAACTGGCTGATTGCAACTAAAACATGTCATGGATTTCAAGGCACATTCCAACCCAGGAAAGTTCTACAAAAAGTGTGCATCTTTGAATCATAAAGCATCCTACTATTTTGATATCGACCATCCCAATTTCCTCGAAAGCATGCAGACATGAGAAATTAACTTGCTCTCTTTTGTTTCATTAGGAATTAAAGAAGTGCCTCCCATTTTTATACCTTTAAAAATGAGTTTGTCATACATCAGCCAGAGCAACCTTTTTCACGACACATCTCCAAAGGCAAGAGAAACAAAAGATAAAATGAACTTA